>NC_045153.1:29875660-29934665 GCF_900700415.2 Clupea harengus
TAACTGCATAGCAGAAGCTGATTTATAGAGTTCATGAAGGGTCATGCAAATCAAATCTAAAAGTACATTCTGTTTAAATGCAAAATATTATTTACGAATAGGGTACACAATTTATCATTATTTCTTATTACGTTGTATAATGTATACTGAATTATAATGTTGTCACATTTAACATCAGACTCTGCTTGGCCTGTAAGGGCCCATGTTTAGAATACTGCTAAGGGACCATTTTGAATATTTCTCTTTTACTTGGCTTGTTTTCCCTCATTTTACAGCATGTCCAAAAAAATATATCAAAGGAATGGGTGTCATGCTTCAATATCTAATCACTGCTGGAGCATTATTTTCAGGTACATATGAGTCCTTAGTGTGGCATAATGAACATATTCACATCATAAGGATCTATTATTTATCATTTATGGCCTTTACATTCATCATCAGTGGACAGGTTGCAGAAATGACAAATGTCAGAAATCAGGGGGGATATGTTGTCTAAGTATCTG
Organism: Clupea harengus; assembly: GCF_900700415.2. Classification (NCBI taxonomy): domain Eukaryota; kingdom Metazoa; phylum Chordata; class Actinopteri; order Clupeiformes; family Clupeidae; genus Clupea; species Clupea harengus. The sequence continues at coordinate 29,876,164 of NC_045153.1, forward strand.
AATAAGTATCTGACTCAGCTGGAAGAATCTAACATTAACATTTAATATATGGCATCACATTAAAGTGGAAACTAACACAAACATAAACACAGGCAATATAAGAGATACAGCAATAGCTAAAAGAGCTATACAAACATAAATACAGCACAGTTCAGTGTCTAATGAATAACTTGTGCCCTTTTCTGTCCCTCAGGTGTTTTCGCAGACCTTTCAGTCTTCGGCATAAACACATATTTTTTTGGGTACGCTGTTGGGATGAACTTATTCTTCAATTTTTGGGAAATTATCTTTGGTATGCAAGAGTGCCTTGGTCATGAATAATATTCAAGTTTTTTGTTATGTTATATATTTTCCTAAAGGTAGAAAACAGAACAATCCCTGTATCATTACAGCAGTATCAACCATGGCTGTGTGTGGTGTTGCATGGATAAGTTGGATGGTTATCATTTTAGCAGAGATATGTAAATTATTATTTTTATTATGGTGTGGCCTCATTTAAATATGTAGAAGCCCTACTGATTGTTTCACATGAAGGTATTAAATAGAAAAAGTATGGCGTTTATACAATGATCAGTAGAGGATATCATTCTTAAATATCTCAACAGTGATGTTTGTCCATGCAATTTTTATTGACAAAAACAGGAAACATGCAGTTTCTGATGCAGATCAGAAACTGAGTTAATATCTAAATGCTTTACCTCCTTACAGATGGTATTAAGGATTTGGAATATTGGTGCTTTACATATGTGGACATAATCAACTGGATCCTGCTATGGCTGCTTGTTGTTGGATATTCAACCTTCAATTTAAGTATGTTTATACTTTTTTCAGTTAATGAGCATCATGTTGGAGAAATGGCAAATTATTTATTATTGAAACTCTGAGATGAATTGTGAACTGAGGGTAACATTGTTTGTATTGTATTCCCAGGTATGTCTATCACCACATTAACTGTTACTCTTGGGGTGGATGTCCTCTTTCATTTTCAACATTTCCATAAGAAGTGGTGTAAGTTGTATATTTTACTACTCTGATTAGTGTTAGATTAAACTTTATCTACGTGTTGGTTTACAGAGAATCAAGTGAAAGACCGCCACGAAGCAATAGGTTTGAATTCAGTTGAGTTTACTGAGTTTTAAGAGATGTACAAATAGAGTCTTAGGTGAGTTCACAAAGAGCTCTGTCACCCACGACTGGAGAATGCATTCTGACATCATCATACACAGTCCTGTCTTTTAACCCCTCAGGCGCAACAATGTTGCTTAATCATGGATCCCCTGGGGAGCTGTAACTAACTAAGTTCTTTGACAATAGGGCCTCAGAGAAAGACCTTGGTTCTCACACCCCAGCTGCCACTCCTATCTAGTCTGTGTCCCGTGGTGGCCTTTCTGACCTAAAAAATGGTTCCATTACCACCAGGCCTCTTTTCTTAGAAACGTGGAATTAGTATGTATGCTAAGAACTGCTTGTTGATAAACTCACACTAAACTTGATTTTCTCTTACAATCCCTCCTTTGACCTCATTTATGAGGTCAACACCACACTCACGCAAGCACTAAAAAGCAGGGTTAAATTTTTGGGGTGGTTTCTTAATTACTTTACACAATAATATCAAAACACCCTCCTTTCGCATTCTAGCACAGCAAAAGCATAATACACCTCCAGGCGCTTACTCTGTCGCGGGGATACCTGCCCCCGTCAGGTATCGATTTACCATAGCTTTGGTAGAACCGCTAGCGCTTTTCACTTGAGGTCTGCCCTCAGAGCGCAACCTTTTAGTGTCTAAACACCTATTCTTATGAAAAATAAAAAATACAATTGGGTATATTGTACCCACGGTACCATGCAATACTACAGTAAATATTTGACCTAGTAAGGCCCATGCTACATCAATTGAAAGTTTAAATTATGCACTTCCTTTAACCATTGTCTATATAGTAAGTAATAATAATAATACAGGCATTTTCTAAAAACAAATTAACTATGTAATACATTTAACTATGCATTCCTTTATGTATGATTAAAAATATGATTATATATTGGAAAAATGAGAGAAAGAAAGATAAGGGACAAAAAGAGATCATAGGCACATTTGATTTAAACAATGCGATTATGTGTTGGAAAATGAGGGAAAGGAAGATAAGAGACAAAAAGAAAACTATATACCCAATATGCACTCCTATACTGAAATCCTAGCACAGAAGCCAAATAGCCAGCACAGTTAAGCCAACGCATCCATTCATACGCACTTTCATTCCCTGTCACCTAATACTGCCGTCTACGTTTTTTACGCTTATGCTTCTCCCTACTTTCCCATGCCTCCATCTCTCTCATCTGTGGTTCACGCCAGTAGAAATGTTCCATGATTGCGAACCAGTCGGACTGTGCACTCTGCACAGCCGCATTCAGCTCCTCCTTTCTCCCCTCCGTCTCATCCTGAAAGAAATTGACATCCACCTCCTTCCCTCCAAGGTTAAATATTTTATTCAATGTCAATTAATGCTGACTTAACATCTCAGCCAGCACTTCAGGATCCGGTGTGGGGTCTCTGCCCTCAGGAAGCAGCATCTCTTCAGGCTCGCCCACCACTTGGGCCCAATCATCATTCACCAATCGTGCTTCTTCATACAATCTTCCCATCTCTTTCTGGTATATTTCTAACCACTTCCAACACATCCATCCTGCTCCATCTCCATACTTACAGTAGTGATTGCCTATTGGGCAATTAGAAGTATATGGGCCTTCAGGCTTTGTCCATACAACCTCGCTCCAGTCAGTGTTGTTCTCACTCTCTACGGGTATAAAGAACCCCTCCTATTCTACTCTATCTCCTATTCCCTTTAGTAGACTTCCTAATCCCTTTAGTGTCTCGCCCGGGAGGGTTTCTATTTGTTTTGCCTGCCACTCAGGTGGTGCACCTGGGCTCTCATCTTTTCCATTGACTGCTCTCTCTATTGTGCGAGTAGCTATCAGCATGGCACCTCCCACTGCTACTCCTAGAAACACTCGTCTCAACCATGTTCCCCACTTCCAGAACTTATCATTTAGCCAATCTATCAGGGGGTTGTTTTATTCCTGACTGTTTTACTATGAGTAGGTTAGTCAGACTCATGTTTCTTAGTTTAAGCCAGTGCACAGTGTGAGAAATTATACCAGTTGATACCTGATCTCCTATGATCACTGGAAGTATTTTCAAACAGCCTCTGTCTCCACACCAGTCCATACCTGCTGGGATATCAAGTTAATCATCCGGCCAAATCATTTCTTACTACAGGGGTCAAAGTAGACAGAGGTTTGCCTCTGCCCACTAATTTTCTGGGTGCTAAATAATGGTGTGTAAAGTGTGTGTAATCTAAAGTGTGTGCGAAAAGTGTGTGCGAAGGTATGTGTCTGGGTGGGCGTGTGGCCCCCCTCCTTTCTCCTTCTTCAGCGCAGGGAGTATAGCGTGTGAACCATGTGTGTGTGTCTCTCTCAGAACATCCTATCACTTGGGAAAAAGCAACATTCTATATTTAAAATTATCTAACTCGGGAACGCTAGTTCGCCATTTCATATGATTGTTTCACTTCTGTTTCACGTCTCAGTTCACTCCCTCTTTTTTTTTAGTTCAGTCCACTTCAGTCTACTGTCTACTTTTCCCAATTATGCAGTATCAGTACCTGTACTGGCCCCCATTCGCGTATGACTTAATACAATATGACTATCTCTTTTAACCACGTGGTTGGTTCTGATTCAAAGGCATCTTTTACTCCACATATCTCAACACTATGTATTAACGGGTACTACATATCAACCACAGTTTTATGTATTAGGAATTTTCTTTTCATTAGTCTCCATATAGGCGTGTGCGCAAAGATATACTGACGCACTCAAAATCTTTTTTCTCTGTCTGTTTCTCCCGAACGCGGGCGCTGTCAGGATGAGTGATCGAGCCCCCACCTTTTTTACTCACTAAGCTCCTGGGCTTTTTCCTTTTCTTCACCCCTCCTTCTCCTCCATGTACGTTCTCTCTTTCTTTCCGTGTGTGTGTCATAGCATAAATGAGCAAACAGCCCCCACCCTTGGTGCTCCGCTACTCAAACAGCCCACACCCTCAGGATCCTGTCTTTCTCCATCTCTGTCCGTTTTATAGAGGAGAATAGAGAATTTACCCACTATACCCTTATTACTTTATATACACTATGGTGTTTCCCCCTAACTTTATCAGTTAACATTGTTGCCACTGTTATACAGGCTCTCATTGCTCTTCCAACTTCGACTAAGTTTAATTAATTGCTTTGCACTAATTCTAAATTCCTTAGTGCATTTCTCCGCTCCCCTCTTGGGATGCGGCACTTCTTCAACTCCTTTTATCATTTTCTGCATGTGTCCCGTGTCGGTAAACATACATCTTAACTCCGCTCCTCTACCCCTGCGGCCCTCTAGGCAATTCGATTATTGAATAAAGATTTCCGGCTGATCAGACCAAAAATCCTTATCCTCAAATCGAGCTGCACTTGTATTATGTTATTTAAGCAGTATTGTCATCATTATCATATACCCTTCTTATTTCTCTGCCTTATCAGGATAAAAGTGTCTCACGAACTCGTTGTCCACCCCGGAGATAGTAACGTGTTTTTTCACTATTTCAGCTCCTTTTTCGAGACTTATCAACGTGTCAGTCCCCCAGTTAGTGAATGGCCCAATTATCCTGTCATCCCCCTCTCTTTCTGGTCCACAAACCGTATTTGCATTCATCCACAAATTGAACTGGGGAGGATATTTGTGTTATCCTTCCCCACAAATGTGCTGCTAAATCGATCTAGCACAATTTCCAGGTCTTTATATCCAATAAGACTTATTAGTTTAAGGTCTTTTATATCCAATAAGACCTTTTCCTTTTTTTTTTGATTAGCTAGAAAAATAGCCTTGAGGGTCTTGCAGGAACCAGCCGTAACTTTTCAGCACGTTATGACCCGCAAACAAGGCTATTGAAACACAATGAGTAAGTCTGAGTGAGCCACCAGTCCGTTAGACTCGTCGGACCCAAAAGTCCACACGAACCAAGGATTCCTTAATCCTCCGAACGTAAAAGCACTTCAGCCTTACAGTCATATTTTTCTTTTTATTACTACAATATGACAACAATATTATTGTCTCTCTTTTTTCAGCCACAGCCCGCGGTGGCTATCCCACTGAGACACACGTAAGCGCTGTGTCTGTATGAATCAGTGATGCAACTTCTCATTCATAAATGCTCATGCAGTACAAACGCACAAGCAGCCACTTGTATCCTCACAAATGTGCAACGTCTTTCTATTAGTTCTAATCACCCACTTGACCTCTGCAAGTGTGACACTTCACAACTACGCTAAACAGCCGGAACAAAACTAGATCTGTCAGATTTAGGAGAATCTCTCAGCTTGCTTCCCCAGGCACCTGGTCTTCAGCCTCCTTTTGGAGTTCTTTCCAACTTGCCCTGTCTGGCAACTGGCCCCGAACCTCCTCGAGCTTATCCCAGCTTGCTCTGGCACAACTGATCCTAGACTCCTATGCCCGAATCTTCCCGTGATCGGACTCCCTGCCTCAAAAACGCCCGCAACCAATTATGGACTAAGAACGGCTAAACAGCCTGTGATACCAGACTTAATCAGTTACGCTCGTCAGCAACCCAGTCAGTTGAGGCCTCGGACGTCTTTGCTCAGGCCTTAAACACAATTTAATCTTCTAACCTGTCTCTTTCACGTCTTCAACGCATAGGCTGCTGCCTCGCCCACGGGTTCCAAGATGACAGACAAAGACTAAGTGATCTATCTAAGCTATGGACAATTCAATTAAATAGGTTTGTCCTTACCTTTCTAGTAGTGCTCGCGAGCTCTCTGTCTGTCGTCAAGGGACCACATGGGTGCCTCCCCGGAGATTGGCTCCGCAGGTAGCCAGGCCGGCCTACACACTTGAGTTCTCTGCCAAACGTCGGGGTCACCAGCTGTTAGATTTAAACTAAAATGATAAATGAGGTCATAAATGAATCATAAAAAAATATAAAAATAAAATATAATAAAAAATCATAAATGAGGTCAAAGGAGGGATTGTAAGAGAAAATTAAGGTTAGTATGAGTTCATCAACAAGCAGTTCCTAGCAGACATACTACTTCCGCAAGTTCCAAGAAATGAGGCCTGGTGGTGTAATGGAGCTGTGGAATTTGACAGGGCTAGCTCTGGCCAGTCGTGACTTAACATCTTTTAGGTCAGAAAGGCCACCACTGGACACAGACTAGATAGCTGTAGCAGCTGGGGTGTGAGAACCAAGGTTTCTCACTGAGGCCCTATTGTCAAAGAACTTAGTTAGTTACAGCTCCCCAGGGGATCCATGATTAAGCAACATTGTTGCGCCTGAGGGGTTAAAAGACTGGCCTGTGTATGATGATGTGAGAATGCATTCTCCAGCCGAGAGGTGATGAGCTCCTGTGTGAACTGATCTCTCCGACTGAATCTTGTACTCTCTCAAAACTCAGTAAACTCAACTGAATTCAAACCTATTGCTTCGTGGCGGTCTTCACTTGATTCTCTGCAAACCAACACGTAGATTTAGTTTAAATTTAACATTAGTGAAGTGTTTAAATACTATTTCATCTAAATCTATTGTATTACAATTCCTCCATCAAGGTATTCTACATAATGTTCTATGTCATTTTGGTGTTTGGCCTAACCACCTCATACTAAAAAGAAATGAGTTATGCTTTCTTTCTGTGTTATGACAGATGCAATGTGGACAATCCTATTAGTTCTCCTTTTCCCTACATGCATCAGTACATTTTTCTATTACCTTTATTGGATGTTGGCCAATAAACCAGGTGGGTGCAAACAAATATGACCATAGAAATAATAATCAATATAAAACATAATTGATTGATGTTGAGTCCAAAAGAAGAAGATAATTTAAGAACTATCATGAAGTGCTATCATTTAACAAAAGGTTTTTAAATTACATTTCTTAAACAAAACCAAAGGGATCTGTGGTGTTTACTGAAAGTTTATATATAATTGGTATTTCCAATTTGTCATCATCACAGCTTGAGCTTGAGACAATGGTTCAACAAAATTCTGCCTGAATCAGACAATCCACCTCTAGTAGTAATTTACAGATACTTACTGCCAGCAAATGTCTTGAGATATAATAATATATTTGGCCTTTAACTTGTTTGGTCCAATGGTCCCTCTGGGAAATATAACATCTTGTAAAGGTTAGCCAAAAAGGACTGCAGAATATAATCTAATAATCTTACCATCCAGTCACTAGACCTCAACCCCAACGACATATTTGGCAATATGTGCCAATAAGACAGAACATACCATTTTATTTCAAGACACTGGAATTCTTATTCACATTTATATGTTTACAATTCACATGTACATATTGGTGCATCACAAACTACATATGGTTATGAATGTGCACCCATCACATATGGAAACAGTTTGCCCTTTTGTTTGTGTGTTGAATATCATTTGATCTTCTGCATGAAATAAAATCTAACACTTGTATGTTTCCTGTTGAGTGCAGAGGGTCCTGGATTGATGTGTGGCTGTGCACTGCTCTACAGTCTCACTGCTGTTTCAGGGTTTGACCATCCCCAGACAACAGCAGGTACAATGCTAACAATTCATTAACAATTATGTTGTGAAATTCATCAAATGACATTGTGGACAGCACATACAGAAAAAAAAAATGTAGTCAAGGCAGGTCATTCCCATCATTTATACGTAGAAACCGAGACCTGAATCCCCTAGAGCCAACAAATATCTTTACCACTGGTACTATTACAAATGTTCAGAGACCCTTTATAAATAATATTGAATGTTGTATTGAACATCACCCTGCAGTATAATGATACAGGATAACTGACCATATATGATATTTGTGTGATTCAGATATCCCCATTCCTCACATTGTTGTTTACATATTTGGAGCCGCTGCCCTTCCAGTAATCAATGCAGCTGCACTGACAACAGAATTAATCACGCAATTGGGTAAATATGAAAGAAACAAACAAACGAACCACATTTCTCTTAAAAGTGACACTATACCATTTCTGGGGTTGTAAGAAATATAACCAGAACTATTGTAGAAGTATGGATGCTGATCATGTTTTCTGTCTGTGTAACTCAACCTCAGTGACAGGTGCACGGATGTTCAGTGATCTGCAGGTTATTGTCCTGCCATGTGAATGTGTCTTTGTTTGTGGGTGGCTTGCCTTGCAGCCATATCACTACTGTAAGTACAGACGCCATGGGCTTTTGTAAGCCTTTGCCAGATAATGTTAAAATTGAACAATATATTAATAATTCTATAAGTTGTGTAATATTTTATGCTATTAGTAATATTTTCATCACCTTAAATTATGTGTAATTTACATAACATTTTCAATCTTTTTCTGTTGGTGTCTTGGACATAGGGAAAAGGACAGGTGCAATGTAAGTGTTTGTAATTAATTAAACATGGATGACCTTGCCAATATGTGTTGGTCATGGTGTAATATTAAACTAAAGTAATAAACCTAATGCCACATATCCTCACTATCCTCTCAGAATACAGGAACAGCTCAGAGGGATAGCCACAACACTCAGTTGTAAACACCAGAGGTCACAGGTAAACTCAACTTTGACTCAAAAACTTCATGTTACTTTATGGATTTTGTCAGGATTTCTGAAAGAATTGTCCGCCACCCTTAAGGTTACCAATCTTATGTGGTAATATTATTATCTGCCTTAAAATGAGTCATCAATATTAACACAATTTCTCCCTGTTTGTAGGAACCCTGAGGGATCACATGTTTGGAGCCAATTACATGTATACAGTAAATAACAATAGATATCAAAATGGCAAAATAACATCATCAAAAAGTTTGTAAATATTCTTTGTGATAAGGTATGATTCCTGTTTTTTGTACATTTTGAGATGTTATGAATGTTTTTATCACTGCAAATTCCTATATACCCTTCATACATAAATACTGTACATACATACAGTACATACCTACACATTGCTTACTAATCTTGGCATTGACATGAATGCATGGAATCAAAGCTCTCTGTTAATTTCTGAAATAAATGACCAATGAAAATATGAATTACTGTGAATGTATATGTGAGTTTTTAGGCTGTTGTTCTCAAATCTATCCAGTGCTGACTGAACTTTGTACAGACATTAGGCATGCATAAAAGTGATGAAAAAACCACTGAGATAAAGGCAGAAGGACAGTGAATGTACTGTTGAGCTTCAAACCACCTTGGCCATACTGGAAATAAAATAAAAGATTTCTGTAGTAGCAAAGAAGTGTCCACTCTCTGAATCAGACCTAAAAGTGGACAAACATTTTATAGTTTATAGTAGCAGTAAACCTCTTTTGAAGAAGGTCAAAGCCTCTATGTTCTTTCTTTTCTTTATTCGTCTTGGCACTACATACAGTAATGTATTGTTTAGTAGGTCTTCCCATATTCTACTGTTTGTAAAATATAAAAGGCCTTAAAAGATGAACACAACAACACAGCCCAGCTACAGCACATATCATTGAGAGATTCCATTTCATTATGACTAAAACAAAAATATACTTTCTACGATTATGCTGGTTGCCCCTTGATGATCGCCATTCTCAGCTGGCGTGGTCAGTTCAGTCACATGGTTCTGTTGAAATACAAAATCGAAAGTAATTCAAGTCAAATGGTGTTGGATCCAGCACACACGAAGCCATACTACCGGACGGAATAGTTTGAAATAATGTTCGCATTTTGACGGATTCATTGTTTGCTGTCATTGCCATAGCAGGCTACTAGATCCGATCAGTGGGAATACTATGGCTGCGACAAAATGTCTTTCAGAGGTATTTTGAGTGCCGTCATTCTCCTCTTCTCCGAAGGTAGGTCTGCTGACAAAGTAGCTGCGTCTGTTTATCAAGTCATCTCCCAACTATTTAATTTTCCATAAATGACTAATCATCAAACTAATACTTGTATTAATGTTGATAGGATTGATATTACAGGGCCCCAGTAGTCCCCTGGTTGCCCAACTAGGAGGTGTTTTGCGGCTTCCTTGTTCTGTGGAGACCCCATTACCTCTGGATGACCTGGAGGTTGAATGGAGAAGGACCGACTCAAAGGCGCTGGTGCACCTCTTCCAAGAAGGAGAAAGCAGACCAGAATCACAGAGCGATGCATACAGGGACCGAGCGCACTTTTTTACAGAGAGAGAGATTGCCAAAGGGAACTATTCTCTACTTCTTCGCAATGTTACAACTGACGATGCTGGAATTTACAGTTGCGGCGTTTACACAAATGAGGAAACCGGTGAAATTGCAGTTGAAATTGAAGCCATTGGTGAGTAGAAACAATCTTATATATTTTTTAATGATTTGCGGTTACGCATTGCTTGCTACTTTAAAACCTGAGCAGAGGTGTCAGATTTTGTGAAATTTAGTATAGTGTTGTATGCACACACACATTTCTAATTTTTAACCATATAACCTCCACCTCATTGTGATTTTCGGTCAGTCAACGGGACTTTATTGTATTCCTGCATCAAAACAATTAAATACCGACAAATAACATTTCAAAGACAGACATTTTACACCCAGACATGGGTGATGATGATGTATAACGTCCAATAAATTGAGCTGCTATATTGTATTCCTAACCTATAACTTCTACAGGGCTCTCAAGTTTTGAAGACAGGCAAGAGTGAAATATCCCCGCGTGAGAAATACGATACGGGAGTGCGTGACTGAAGACCAAAATGAGTGACTGTGACAGTTGAGAGCCCTGCTTCTATAACTTATATAAAGCCCATGCTCAGCCAAAATATCTCCTAAGATATCAGCAGTTGGTGAGAGGTTCTCAAAGGTTACACGACATTTTCTTATATTAAAACAATCAAACAAACGATAGAGACTCGTAATATCATTCTTCGCACGACACCGTGTGAGCCTCAGCAGCTAGCCTCTCCGTGCACTTTCTTGAACATAACGTTTTCTCTTTTTAAATCGCTCAAACATGATCAATCCACTTGCTGAGGGCAGCTTCAACCACGGGTGCGCATTCTCCAAGAGTAGCAGCGTAGCAGCGTTCTCGTTGTTGGCGTGGACTACACAAGACCAGGAACAGCCAGTCCCGCTGCTGAATGTAGTCGACTCTTTTTTGCCAGTTTGTCATTAGCTTCGAGGAGACGTTTTTCATTGCGAGGGAGTGGCTTTTTCTCAACATGATTGCAGTCTGCACGCAGAACCAGCCTCGGGTAGACACGTGGAAGAAGATGGAGGCCACCATGAATAAAGTAAAAAGAAGAAGGACAAATGTTCCCCCATATATTGTCACGTGTGAAAATACTCAAAATGAGCACTGTAAACGGCCTACTTGATTAATATAATCATTTAAAGAGCATTTCTATGATTCTGTCACACGATTTGTATCCACAAGTTGATCACTGTAACCGTAATCACTATAAGAGGTTTCCACTGCAGGGCAAGGCAAGGCAAGGCAAGTTTATTTATATAGCACAATTCATACACATTGGTAATTCCAAAAGTGATTTACAAATGAGCATATAAAAGAACATACAGAAAATGAGAGATTAAAACAGTAATGTGCATTATAAGAGAACGTAGACAAATAAAAATAAAACGATTAAAAACAAAAGCTAAAAGAACATGAATGAAGAAAAAAGTAAATGAATAAAAAGCAGACTGCATTCAATCAGTTAACATAAACCATCTGAGAACAGTTGGGTCTTAAATCTAGATTTGAAACTGGCTACAGTTGGAGCACATTTGATGTCATCTGACAGGGCCGGTAAGGCCTAATTGGACTAAAGAGCAGACTTGTTTGACAAATGGATGATTTAGAGCAGAGGTCTTCAACCGGGGGTCCGCCAAATTATTCCATCATCTGCATTTTTCCCTCTTCCAAAAATGAAAAACGTCCAATAGGCTACATAAACATAAACAGATCGTGACAATTGCTTTCTATTAGTTTATAAAATAATACATAGGCTACCCATGAATCTTCACGCGATCATTTCATCACCATGGCAATATACTGGTGTAGTATATGCACTTTTAGCTACATTTAGCTATCTGGTGCCAAAACACGTTACCTGCCATAACCATAAAATGTAAAAATGATAGATCGTTTTGTAATTTCTCGGAACAAAAGCTCCACGTCATACAGCACTGATGGCGGTTCAGATGATCTACCTTCAGAGGATGCCAACATGCCTTAATACCCAGAAGCGCAAACTGGAGAAAACGCGTAAATATTCAAATAATTATCTGAAGTTTGGCTTCACCTACAAAGAGACCGATGGTGACGAACTACCAGTGTGCGTGGTTTGCTCTTCCGTGCTATCAAACGAAAGTATGAAGCCATCAAAGCTGCAACGACACTTAGACTTAAGAGACAACACATGCTCACTTGAAAGAAACAAACATTTAATATTTCCAGGCCCGTTTAAAATATTTTGAGGGCCAGCAGACAATCAGCCAAAGTTGGCGAGCTAGCTTTAAAACCCTCTTATCAAGTTGCATTACGTGTCGCTCAGACCAAAACGCCACACATAATTGCGGAAAGTTTAATACTGCCAGCAGCTAGTAATATGTGAAAAACAATGTTTGGGAAGGAAAAGCATCCCGTTGCCTGCCCTATTGATGAATTGGCAGCTGATGTGAGGGCACAACTAGTCGCGAAACTCCCGAAAGCAGATTATTTGGCACTACAATTAGATGAATCCACAGACTTGTCAAACGACCCTCAGCTTTTAGCGTTTGTGTGGTTGTCGACCAAAATGAGATGCAGGAGGAATTTATATTCTGTAAGCAGCTGCATGGACGTACAAAAAAGTTCAGAAATTTTCAAAGTGACCGACAATTTTTTCCTTGAACATGATATACCCTGGCCAAAATGTGTCGCGATGTGCACAGACGGTGCACGAGCCATGTGTGACGCACTGAATGCTTCATAGGGAGAATCTATCTAAGTATGAGATATTTCATCCATACTTAAGCTTCTCAAGCTACTCAATTCTTTGTCCCTCTCTGAATACAGAGAAAAAATGTCAATAATAAACCGAATAAATTGAAACAAGTTGTGTGTTACAAATTTTGTATAATTATGTTCAAACATGTGTAGGGGAGTGTGTTTGTGTGTGTGTGTGTGTGTGTGTGACTGACACTTAGTTCCAGATAAAATATATGAATATCAGGCCTAAATTTGGGGCGGCAGGGGTGGGGGTCCCTGCTCAGTGTCTCTCTCAGCTAAGGGGTCCTTGGGCTGAAAAAGGTTGAAGACCCCTGATTTAGAGAGTTATAATCAAAATAGAATAAAATATTAAAAACAAAGCTAAAAGAACATAGAAAAGATAAAACAAATAAAAAGGTAAATTAATAAAAAGCAGAGAGCATTCTGCCATTTAACAAAAAGCATCTGAGAACAGTGTCTTAAGTGTTGAATCTGGCAAAGCGGTGTACATTTGGTGTCATCAGGAAGTTGGTTCCAGAGCTGTTCAGCATAGCAGCTAAACGCTGCTTCACCATGTTTATTTCTGACAGTAGGTATTTTTCTCCAGTGATCTTATAGATCTAGCTACTATACTGCTCTAGCTGCTCCACTGATCTAGTTAGTATACTGCTGAAACATTTCTGAGAGGTAATTTGGTCCTGTCCCATTTAACTACTTGTAAACAAGCAGCAGTGCTTTGAAGTCAATTCTGTGACTTGCTGGAAGCCAGTGTAAGGACTTCTGTATTGGAGTAATATTGTCAATTCTTTTGGTTTTCGTAAGAACTCATGCAGCTGCATTTTGTAAAAGCGGAAGCTGTTTGATAGTCTTTTTAGGAAGGCCTATGAAAAGACCATTGTAGTGAACCCTGCTGGAGATAAAGGCTGCTTTGACATGGTTGTTAAAACTGAGATTGCAATCAATTAAGACACCAAGGTTTTTAACAATGCCCTTCACTTTAAGACAATTTGTTTCAAGATGAGTATAATACAAAAACAACCCCAAATCAGAAAAAGTTGGGACGGTATGTTAAATTAAAATTAAAACTGAAAACAGTGATTTGTCAATTATCTTTGACCTGTATTACATTGAAACAATACAACAGCACATTATTTGATGTTTTACCTCATGAATTAATTCAATTTCGATATTTAAAAAAAAGTTGGGACAGTAAAGCATTTACCACTTTGTAATGTTCCCGTTCCTTTTCACAACATTAAGACGTTTTAGGGACTGAAGACACAGAGTGATGAAGCGTTTCAGGTGTAACTTTGTCCCATTCTTCCTGCAAACAAGTCTTAATGTGTGCAACGGTATGGGGTCTTTGTGGTCGCATTTTGTGTCTCAAAATTTTGTTTTTTTGTGTCTCAAAATGCGCCATACATTCTCTATTGGGGAAAAGTCAGGATTGCAGTCAGGCCAGTCCAGCACCCTCACACTTTTCTTCCTCAGCCATGCCTTTGAAATGTGTGCAGAATGTGGTTTTGCATTATTTTGTTGAAATATGCATGGATGAGCAAAGAGAAATCGACGGCGCTTCTGGACACGGTTAACAGAAAAGTAAAGCACAGTAAAGTTTTAACTGCCATTTGCGGATGTAACTACGTATTGTACTGCTTGACAAAGGTTTGCCAAAGTAATCCTGAGCCCATGTGGTTATATCGCTTATAGATGAATGACGGTTCTTGATGCAGTGCCGTCTGAGGGATCGCAGATAACGGTTATTCAGCTTAGGCTTGCACACTTGACCTCTATGAACTGGAATTCCTCCAGATTCCTTGAATCTTTTAATTGTGTTATGCACCGTAGAGGGTGAAATATCCAAATCCCTTCCTATCTTTCTTTGAGAAACATTGGGCCTCATTCTCGAACGCAGTTAAGAAGAATTTAAGAAGGAATTTCTTCTGAATTGGATTTAGGAAAACATTTGGCATTCATGAAAGTTTTCTCATCTGGGATTTGTTCTAAACTTCAGAAGACTGTCCGAACTCGAAATAGCAGTTGTAACTCGGCCAGAGTTTTCTCAAATGCGATTCTTTAAAAAACCACAAGATGGCTCCGCGGGCCATCTTGTGGTTTTTTGAGGAATCGCATTTAAGAAAACTCTCCGTGTTAGAAGTGTTAATGAATTTGTGAGAAATCGTTGGTGATTGCGTTCACATCAACTCTACAGACATCCTCGGATTCAAATAATTATAATAATAATAATTACGAGAATATTTGTATCATTAACAATTACGTTTCACATGTAAAGTTGTCATGATTCTACGAGTCACCGTGATAAAATAAATAAAAGGACTACACCAGAATGCTGCGCTCGTCTAGTGAGCTGCCTAGCACTACCAGAGCAGGGGCGTCCCTCTCTACCTTCAAGAAGCTTTTGAAGACCCAACTCTTCAGAGAGCACCTCCCTTCCTAACTGGCACTTCGACTAGTGTTTAACTTGCACTTATAGCAGTTACATTCCTGCACTTCGTTTTTATTTTCTATTTCGTTTTTCTATTTCTTATGTAAAGTAGTATTTATTGTTACACTAGGTCTCTATTGCTCGTAGCTTGACTGTTCTCTCCCTTGTAGGTCGCTTTGGACAAAGGTGTCTGCTAAATGACTAAATGTAAATGTGAATGTACACGAACACTGCAAATGTAAGTGAATAAATAAATAAGCACTAAACTCAATCACGTTGATATAGCTATAGTGGAATATAATGGACACATCTACATCCTGCAACGGTCCACCTCTGCACCGTTGAAATTAGATCTGCGTTTACTGTGCTTGCTTTCCGCTTTGACATGACTCGTTTACGAGTTGCTTTCGTGTAGATTCGGTCGATTCTGACTGCACACGTCAGTACGGTTGCGTGCCCTTATAAGGAGCTGGCGGGGCGTGTATGTATGCAAATTCAGGAGCACAAGAACGCGCTTTCAATTTAAGAAAACTCTTCCGGTGGAGCACAGCTCAGAACACTTCTGCTGCGTAGGAACACATTTTCAAGCGTTCATGAATTTGTCGTTGTTTTTCCGAAGCCCGTAAGAAACATTTCAGAAGTAACTTCAGAAAATGTTCGAGAATGAGGCCCATTGTTTTTAAACATTTCAATAATTTGCTCACACATTTGTTGGCAACCTGGCGATCCTTGGCCCATCTTTGCTCCTAAAGGACTAGGCCTTTCCTGGATGCTGCTTTCATGATTACAATGACCTGTTGAAATCACTAGTTTCAAATCACGTCATTATTTCATTATTTGACCTCATTACTACCCTTAAATTGCCCCCGTCCCAACCTTTTTTGGAATGTGTTGGAGGCCTGAATGGCAGGAATGGATGTATATTTACAAATCAAATTAAGTTGACCAGACACAACATGAAATATCTTGTGTTCATGCTGTCTGCAATGAAATACAAGTCAGGGTAAATGTATAAATCACTGCTTTCTTTTTTTATTTGCATTTTCCATACCGTCCCAACTTTTTCTGATTTGGGGCTGTATTTCAGTTTTGTTTCATATTCAGCTGAAGGACATTTCTAGACATCCAGTTGTTAATTTGGTGAATGCATTGACAATAAGATTCTAGGGGACCATAGTCATTACTAGGTGAGTTGGTATAATCATAGTCTCTTGATAACCGTTCAACCCAATGTTCCAGTCTGTGTAGTAAGATATCATGATCAACAGTGTCAAAGGCTGCACTAAGGTCCAACAACACTAGGACTGATGATACATTCCTGCACTTCTTTTTATTTTCTATTTCGTTTTTCTATTTCTTATGTAAAGTAGTATTTATTGTTGCACCAGGTTTCTATTGCTCGTAGCTTGACTGTTCTCTCCCTACGTCGCTTTGGACAAAAGCATCTGCTAAATGACTAAATGTAAATGTAAATATAAATGTTTTGCCTGTATCAGTAATAATTTCTCATTGAAAACTTTAATGACAGCTCTTTCAGTGCTGTGATCAAATATGGACAGGTAATCGTCTAGTATGGAAGCATCTAGATTATTCTTTTTCAGTAGGGCCTTTATAACAGCTGTTTTAGGGACTTTAGTGAAATGTGCTAGATAGCAGTAATATATTTACAATTTTAAGCGCATCTGCTGCTAAGAGGTGAAAAACTGATTTGAAAAGCAGAGTATCTAAGCAGCATTTGAAAGAATTGAGGTTCTGTACTGTTTATTCCAGAGTTTCATTGTCTATCAAACTAAATTTTGACAAGCTGAGTTCCCCACTCTTTGTTGCTGGTAATGTTGAGCTGTTTGTAAATGAGAGGATATGTTCTGCCTAATTATATAAATTTGACCTAAGACGCAAACTCGTTGCACTTTTAACAGGAAGAAGTGCAGGTCCCAATCCTGAAGGGGAGTTAGTTAAATTCTCGACTGTTGCAATTAGCACACGAGCATTGCTTATGTTTCTACTGATAATGTTACAGAAGAAAGACTGTCAATTTCAGTATTATATGTGCGGACTGCGGAGCATCTGTTTATGAATTTGATAGTAGATCTGAAGTTTGTATTTGCGCCATTTTCTTTCAGTCTTCCTACACCCTCTATTTAGGACTTTAACAGTTGGATGTTGTCACGGGGGATGTTCCTTTCTGTTTGTCGGTGACTGCCTTAACTTTCACTGGAGCAATTTTTTATTCAAATTATTCAGAGTCTGACAGTAAACTCATTGAAAGTGCCTGCTCAGAGAGAGCATTTGAACGCTGACTGGGAGATGTTCCGGGAGTCCTGACGTCAGTGAGTTTGCGGAAGTGGTCGGGAGCTACATCCACCTACTAATAAATTAGACCATTCAGTCTGGCAAAATAAAAGTTTTCCCAAACCAGAAACCATGGGTAGATGGGACTCTCAGGGCAGCACTATCAGCGCGCACTGCCGCCTACAATACGTGGATTACTACGGGGGACATGACAGACTACAAAGTGGCAGCTTATGGTCTGAGGAAGACTGTGAAAGCTGCAAAGCGCCGATATGGGGACAGAGTGGAAGCCGACTTCAATGCAGGTGACCCAGCTAGTGTGTGTGGCCTGTGGATTATGATGAGCTTAAAAAAAAAAGCCCGGCTCGGTGTGTAGCTCTGACCCCTCCCTTGCTGATGAACTTAACACTTTCTATGCACGTTTTGAGATAGGGGGTGAAAACAACAACTCAATGGCAGTTATGGCCGACATGATTGGCAATAACAGCAAACCCCCTTTCATAGTCAGTGAGAGTGATGTGATAATGGACAAAAGGCTGCGGGGCCTGACCAGATCCCTGGGAGGGTCCTTAAATCCTGTGCTGACCAGCTAGCTCCAGTGTATACCAAGATCTTCAATACATCCCTGGCCCAAGCTGTCGTCCCATCTTGCTTTAAACAGTCCATAATTGTCCCAGTGCCCAAGAAAAGTAAACCATCATGTTTGAGTGATTATCTTCCAGTGGCCCTTACATCAGCAGTGATTGTACTGTCCTACATCAATCATTGGACAGACACTGTGACTGCAGTCAAAAGGATTCGGGTGTATCCTAACCAGAAACCTTGAATGACAAGCAAGGTCAAGACCCTACTCCAGGAGCGGAACTCCGCCTTCAGGTCAGGTGACAAGGCCCTTTACAGTACTGCTAGAGCCAACCTGAAGAGAGGCATCAAAGATGCCAAGAAGGCTTACAAGGAAAAAATCAAAGACCATCTCACTAATAATAATCCAAGGAGAGTGTGGCAGGGAATTCAAAACATCACCAACTACAAGAACACCAGCACTGTCCACGCTGATGCCTCACTGGCAGAGGAACCTAATAATTTCTTTGCCCGTTTTGAGGTCAACAGGCCCACCACAATTGCACTGACTCCACCAACCCCCAGCAGCCACACTCTCACCCTACAAGAATACGAGGTGAGATGTGTGCTCAAATCAGTGAGTACAAGAAAACAGGGCTCTCAAGTTTTGAAGTGAGGCAAGAGTGACATATCCCCCCCCTCCCGGCCACGACCCCATTCCGCCCGCCCCTCCCCTGCCGTATGCCCACAGACCAGCCCTGCCCCCCCTCCCCCCATATTATTATTAGTGTTTTGTTGTTGTTAATAATTGATCAGACTTGCAGAAAAGATTTGACACATGGCACTGACAATTCAACCAATTACTAAGTATTTATTCAATTTGGGAGAGAGAGAGAGAGAGAGAGAGAGAAAGAGAGAGAGAGAGAGAATTATGACTTGTGTTGTTTATTGTAGGTGTTTGTTGCCTTTTTGGACTCTTATCATTTTCGGTGTTGGTTCCCATTATATATGCCATAGTCATAGAATTGGATGTATTAATTAGGAAAAATTGTATTCATGAACATTGTAGTCAACCTTATGCATTTAAATGTACCTTGACCTCTTGCACTCTCATCTCTGCAGTCACTGGCAAGTCAAAGTTTTTGACTGCGCTGGTTGACTTCAGTGCCTGCTGTTTGGCCTGATGCCCCTTACTGCCTATGTGCCTTGTCACATCCCGCACACCTGGATGGGCACAGGAGTTCTCTTGGCGGCAGATAGAGCACCAGTAATATGAGCTGGTGCTTCCTACAGTAATAAATGGCCATTTAGAGGTCCATTCACTATTAAAAGAGGTCTTGTAGGTGGCTGCTCCTGGGACTATTCTCCCTTTTGTTCTAGCCATCTCCTCCACTGTTTCTTCCACCATCTCTTCCACTGTCTCCTCCTCTTCCACCTGCACCATCTCCTCCTCCTCCTCCTCCACCTGTACTGTCTCTTCCTCCTCCACCTGTACTGTCTCTTCCTCTTCCACCTGTACAGTCTCTTCTTCTTCCACCTGTACTGTCTCTTCCTCTTCCACCATCTCCTCCTCTAATGTGTTTACGTTCTCTGGGCCTAATCTGGCCTTTTTAGGGGGCTTTCCTCTTTGGGGAAGGACAGGATGCGTATTTGTTTTTTACCTGACATCTTTGAAAGACAGATGCAATGATTAATGCATCCATGGCCAGGATATTTATAAAATGCTAGTATGCCTAATGAGCTCGCGATTCACATCATAGAATATTAAGGGCTGCCTAATATTCGTTCGAATTATAGGCTTTTATATATTTTTAATAGGCCTACTCGAATTTATTATAGCCTATTAACGAAGTTTGGAGTCAAAGCTATAGTGAAAAGGCAAACTGTGTTGGCTACAAACACTCATTAAAAACTGATGCTAATTATCTGGGAAATATTCTCTAACTGCAGTCAAGTTGTCATTGCTTGTGTCAAACCATTGTGAATTTGTTGTAACATTAAAACAGGAGACGACTTGCTCTTTGTAGAAGACTGATGCTCGGAGCTCCAGTGGTTTCCTCAGGTTAACGAAACTTTCGGAAGATCAGTCGCGCGCAATTCCAGGATGCTTTATTTTCATTGGTTGCTGGATTAAATCTTACCCAGATACAACAGATACAAAAGACACTTTTTTTTTCTGATTGGCTATTTTTTATTTTGTATTGGCTGATAATTGGCACCTCACGGCAGAACTCCAGGGGATTCGGGGAGACGTGCTTGATTCCTCCATGGTGAGGGCAGCGCGGCCAGGTCATGTTTGCGCGCTGCGGCACATTAAATAGCCTAGAGTTTTTTTTTCAGCGTGAGAAATACGATGTGTGGCGGGAGTGCGTGATTAAAGACCGAAATGAGTGACAGTCACGCTCAATGCGTGACACTTGAGAGCCCTGAGAAAAGCTGCTGGCCCCGATGGAGTATCTGGAAAGGTACTCAATTCCTGTGCCAACCAACTCGCTGGGGTCTTCACTAAGATCTTTAACCTTTCTCTCACTCTAGCCACCATCCCACCCTGCCTAAAATCAGCTATCATCATCCCCGTCCCTAAGAAACCAGCCATCAACAGCTTGAATGACTATAGACCGATTGCACTTACACCTGTAATCATGAAGTGCTTTGAGAAACTGGTTTCACGGCACATCAAATCAACCCTTCCCCCCACATTTGACCCGCATCAGTTTGCTTACAGAGCAAACAGGTCCACGGAAGATGCCATCGACGTAGCCCTCCACACCGCACTGAGCCACCTGGAACTCCGTTGAACCTATATAAGAATGCTCTTCATTGACTACAGCTCAGCTTTTAACACTATCATCCCTGACATACTAGTCAGCAAACTAACTGCACTAGGCCACTGTAAAACTCGGCCCCCACCTCTCCTCCACCATCACTCTAAGCACTGGCTCTCCACAAGGCTGTATGCTGAGCCCACTACTGTACTCCTTGTACACCCATGACTGTACTCCAACCCATCCCACCAACACCATCATTACATTTGCTGACGACACCACCGTGATCGGGCTCAGAAGATGACGAATCAGCGTACAGAGATGAAGTACAGAAATTGACAGTGTGGTGCTCAGACAACAATCTGTCACTGAACACCACAAAAACGAAAGAATTAATTCTGGACTACAGAAGGCAAAGTGCAGTTCCCGCCCCACTCTACATCAACGGGGACTGTGTGGAGAAGGTCCACACCTTCAAATTCCTAGGAGCCAATTTATCAGATGACCTCTCATGGTCTGTCAACACCTCAGAGACAGTAAAAAAGGCACAGCAGCGACTACACTTCCTGAGAGTACTCAGGAAAAACAACCTGGAGTGTAAACTGATGGTGGCCTTCTACCGCACCACTATCGAAAGTGTACTAACCTACTGCATCTCGGCGTGGTACTCCGGTTGCACTGCAGCAGACAAGAGAGCCCTCCAAAGGGTCATCAACACAGCACAAAAAATCACTGGCTGCTCACTGCCCTCCCTGGAATCCATTGCCCGCTCCCGCTACCTTAGCAGGGCCAATAACATCTTAAAAGACTCCTCTCACCCAGGCCACCACCTGTTGAGCAAGGACCACAGTTTTTTTTTTTTTTCCTAAGAACAGTTTTTTCCCGACGGCCATCAGAACTCTAAATACCGACATGCACTGAACACTAAGCACTTTATTGACTATAAGTCACATACCATCTCAGTCACCTTACACATGTGCATAAACAAAGCTGTATTTATTGAAGTACTTTGGTCTATGCCACCGCACTTTGTTCTACTCTTAATGTATTGTGGTATCATGAGAGGTTTCACCACTGAGCAAGGTGTAGGGCAGTGCGTAAACAACAGGACAGAGCAGGCAAAAGTGCTTTTCAACGAATAGTCCGGTTTATTAACCAACAAAAAGTACTTCAGGAAGCAAAACAATAAAGTTCTCCAAAGGCAAAACATAGGCTTCAAAAAGTTGCTCCTAACTTAACTCAAAGTTCATCAGACACCGAACTTAGTTTGTGCCACGTACGATGCCCCTCGCTTGGTGTGTGTCTCTCCTCCTTTTTCTCTCCCTCTCCCACACCTGAGCTCCAGCTTCAATCAGAGGGCTGAGGCATTTGCACCTGTCTGACAAGTGCATTCTGGGAGATGTAGTTTTCCCGGCAGCCATCTTGTGGCGTGGTAGCCATTCCGGGAGAGGAACATAACGCCCTTCTACCACACGTCCCCTCGTGATGCCACACATCCCTCCTCTCGGGCCTGACGTCCTCGGCAGGGTGAAAGAGGACCAAAAGGCATCACGGCGGGACAGTGCGTCAGCGTTTCCATGAGTACGACCGGGTCTGTGAATGACAGAGAAGTTAAAAGGTTGGAGCCCTAAAAACCACCGGGTTACCCTACTGTTAGACTCTTTGTTTTTGGCCATCCACTGTAATGGAGCATGATCCGTTACTAGAGTGAACCTCCTCCCCAACAGGTAGTATCTGAGTGTTTCTAGAGCCCACTTTATCGCTAGACCTTCTTTCTCCACCGTGGCATAGTTCCTCTCTCTTGGCAGCAGTTTACGACTCAAATAAAGAACTGGATGTTCCTCACCCTCATGGATCTGGGACAGGACAGCACCCAGCCCCACCTCAGAGGCATCTGCCTGGACCACAAACTCCTTACTGAAGTTGGGAGCCATGAGGACTGGTTTTGAACATAAGGCCCTCTTGAGATTGCCAAAGGCTTCTTCTGCTTCCGGGCTCCACTTCACCATCCTTGAGTGCTTCTTTGTGGTCAGTTCTGTGAGAGGAGCAGCTATCCCAGCAAAATCAGGAATAAATCGTCTGTAATAATTTGCAAGGCCTAAAAATGATCTCACCTGCTTCTTTGTCAACGGTTTTGGCCACTTCTGGATGGCATCAAGTTTTGCCTCCTGCGGCTTGACGAGGCCTCTGCCAATGGTATACCCCAGGTAGTTTGTCTCACTGTAGGCCAGCTTGCATTTTTTGGGGTTCGCCGTCAAGCCTGCTTCTCTTATAGACTCCAGGACCTTCTCCACCCGAGGTAAGTGACTATCCCAATCAGGACTCTGGATCACCACATCATCTAAATACGCAGCAGCATATTCTTTATGAGGTTTCAGTACCTGATCCATTAAGCGTTGGAAGGTCGCAGGGGCTCCGGACAAACCGAAAGGCAACATCCGGTACTGCCAGAGACCTCCCGGAGTGGCGAAGGCTGTCTTTTCCTTTGACTCTGCTGCCAATGGTACCTGCCAATAGCCTTTTGTAAGATCAAGAGTGGTTATGAACCGGGCATTACCCAGGCTTTCAATTAGCTCGTCCACACGAGGCATGGGGTAGGCATCAAATTCAGACACAGCATTCAGCTTTCTAAAGTCATTACAGAAACGTACTGTGTTATCAGGCTTGGCCACAAGGACAATAGGGCTTGACCAGGCACTCTTGGACTCTTCAATCACATTCAATTTCAACATCTTGCTTACCTCTTCCTCGATCACTTTCCTGCGGGCCTCTGGTACCCGATACGGCCTTTGGTTTACCGTTTTCCCTGCCTGGGTGCGTACTTCATGCTCTACCAGGTGGGTGCAGCCCGGGAGGGATGAGAAAACATCTTGGTTGCGGTCTACCAGCTCCTTTGCTTGCTGTAGCTGGTGAGGGGAAAGTTCGGGGCCAAAATGCACTACTTCCCGGGCTAAATCTTCTGGCTCCTTTGGGGGACAACCAGTAAACAATGTCTCTCTGTCATGCCATTTCTTCAAGAGGTTAACATGGTATATTTGCTCCCCTTTACGCTTTCCGGGTTGTCGTACTTTATAATTAACCTCCCCCACCTTCTCAACGACTTCGTATGGTCCTTGCCAGGTGGCCAAGAATTTGCATTCTACCGTGGGCACCAGAACTAAGACCCTGTCCCCCGGTTGGAACTCCCTGGGTTGGGCTGTTCGGTCATACACAGCCCTTTGATCTCTCTGTGCTTTTTCCATGTGCTCTTTCACAATGGGAAATATAGCGGCCATTCGTTTGCGCATTGCCGTCACATGTTCAATCATTGTCCTATGGGGACATGGTTGTTCCTCCCAGGTCTCTCTGGCTATGTCCAGCAGTCCCCTTGGTTTGTGGGAATAGAGAAGGTCAAAGGGTGAAAACCCAGTGGAGGACTGTGGGACTTCCCTAACTGCAAACAGGAGGTAGGGGATGAGCTGATCCCAGTTTCTTCCGTCTTGGCCGACTGCCTTCCTAAGCATGGCTTTAAGAGTTTTGTTGAACCTCTCCACTAACCCATCAGTCTGTGGATGGTATACGGAGGTTCGGACCTGTTTCACTCGCAGCAGAGCACACAACTGCCTCATGACCCGGGACATAAAGGGACTCCTTTGGTCAGTCAGTATTTCTTTTGGTAACCCTACCCTAGTGCTGAAGAGGAATAGCTCATTTGCTATTTGTCTAGCGTTAGCCTTTCTAAGGGGAATGGCTTCTGGGTACCTGGTTGCGTAGTCCACCAGGACAAGGATGTACTGATGGCCTCGAGCACTCTTGGGTAGTGGACCCACAATATCCAGCCCCACCTTTTCAAAAGGAGTTTCTATGATGGGTAAGGCAATGAGAGGACTCTTGTACCTCGGTTTTGGAGCGGTGACCTGGCACTCTGGGCAACTGCGACAGAAATAATCTACCTCCCTGTGAATACCTGGCCAAAAGAACCTCTGTAATATTCTCTCTTTGGTTTTTTCCACCCCCAAGTGAGCCCCTAGAATGTGCGTATGAGCTAACTGCATAACCGTGGAACGGTGAGGTTTTGGCACCAGAAGTTGCTCCAAAACTTTATCCTGATACTTAATGACCTGATACAAGAGCCCATTCTTGACTGCAAAGTGAGGGAACGACAGAGTTAGCCTAGGTCCCACCAGGGTGCCCTCTACAACCTGGACATTTTTAAGCGCATTATTTAGGGTAGGGTCCTGTATTTGGGCTGTTCCAAACTGACCTTTCAGTGGTGGTTTCGCTTCAACGTCCACGGCCTCATCGTCACTTGGCCCGGGTTGCAGCTCGGAGTCGGCCGTCTCTTCCGGTTCTGAATCCCCACCACTGGAGTCTGCTGCAAAAACTTGAGCTACAACAGATGGTGAATCCCACGGCTTGGAAGGATTTACCCATGACTTATTAACTTTGGTGACTAGAGACCTACGTTTTCGTGGCTCGGGCTTACGCCTCTTTTCTGCCTCTTTCCACAGCATGGAAAAGGCTGGGCAATCTCGACCGATCAGGACGGGGACAGGGAGGGACTTGATTACCCCCACTTCAATATTGAATGTGCGTTTGGTAGTTTTCAGCCTCACCCTGGCAGTTGGATATTCACGAGTGTCCCCATGTACACACACGACCGGAACGTGTTCACTTTGGGGAAGAGGTGATGCTTCCAGCACGGACTCCTGGACTAGTGTTCGGGCACTTCCCGAATCGAGCAAGGCTTCTACCTCACATTGATTTACTGTTACAGGGCAGGTTGGTCTGCAGTCCACACTTTCCCCAAGGAGAGCAGCAAAGTTGGCTTGCTGACTGTTTGAGGACGCAGCTGTGGGCATTGGCTCGTC
Organism: Clupea harengus; assembly: GCF_900700415.2. Classification (NCBI taxonomy): domain Eukaryota; kingdom Metazoa; phylum Chordata; class Actinopteri; order Clupeiformes; family Clupeidae; genus Clupea; species Clupea harengus. Next base: position 29,902,059 of record NC_045153.1, read on the forward strand.
CGGCTTGTCACACTGCCACGAGATATGGCCTACTTTGCCACAGCGGAAGCACTGACGAGGTTCTGGGTTGGAGGATCCCTGTTGCTGTTGAAACGGGGTAAGCACCCTTCTCTGTGAGCTAGCAGGGAAGCTACCCTGTTGAAAAACTCCTGGGCGAAATCCACTCCGGCGAACAGGAGCCGTAGCTGTTGGTTCTTTCCGGGTGAGACGAAGCATATCCATGGATGCCTGATACTGTTCTACAGCTTCTACTAACTGCATGGTTGTTGTTAGCCTCTGCTGGCTGATCACCTTTTTAGCCTCAAACGGCAGGGCTCTTAGATATCGGTCCATGAGAAGAACCTCTACAATGGCTGCTGGGCTGTTTTTTCCAGGGTCCAGCCACCTGTTTGCTACTCTCGTCAACTCATGCATTTGTGCACGCGGGGTTGCCCCTGTTTGAAATGTCCATTCATGGAACCGTTGAGCCAAACTAAACTTGGTAAGGCCCTGGCGGCTCAGTATCTCTTCCTTTAATTTGTCATAGTCCTGCCCAACACTCATTTCTACATCCCGAAAGGCTTTAAGAGCTTCCCCTGAAAGAAAAGGAGCCACAAGTCCTACCCATTGCGTCTTCGCCCAACCCTCTCGAGCGGCTGTGGCCTCGAAGGCATGGAGGTAAGCTTCTACATCATCCGTCACTCCTAACTTAGAAATAAAATGACTTGCCCGTGGTGATGACTTTGTTTGTTGAAGCTCCTGCTCTTTAAGTTGATTCGCCATTGCTTGTTGTTGCAGCAAAGCCGCATTAATTTCCCGCTGAGCCTTCTGGCCCTCCACCAGAACCTGCAACAATTGCTCCATTTCGCTTTGGGGTTCAGCTGTGTTAAGACCTGAAAAAAGTTCCACGAAGTCGTCTTATTCGCACCTACGCCCTATGCCCGCATTCTCCACCACATGTGGTATCATGAGAGGTTTCACCACTGAGCAAGGTGTAGGGCAGTGCGTAAACAACAGGACAGAGCAGGCAAAAGTGCTTTTCAACGAATAGTCCGGTTTATTAACCAACAAAAAGTACTTCAGGAAGCAAAACAATAAAGTTCTCCAAAGGCAAAACATAGGCTTCAAAAAGTTGCTCCTAACTTAACTCAAAGTTCATCAGACACCGAACTTAGTTTGTGCCACGTACGATGCCCCTCGCTTGGTGTGTGTCTCTCCTCCTTTTTCTCTCCCTCTCCCACACCTGAGCTCCAGCTTCAATCAGAGGGCTGAGGCATTTGCACCTGTCTGAGAAGTGCATTCTGGGAGATGTAGTTTTCCCGGCAGCCATCTTGTGGCGTGGTAGCCATTCCGGGAGAGGAACATAACGCCCTTCTACCACACGTCCCCTCGTGATGCCACAGTATATATATATTTTTGGGGGGGCTGTTCCTACTGTTTTTGGATAGTTGTAGTATTGTTATGTTATATGTTGTTGTTGTGTTATATGTTGTCCCTCGTCACACCAACAGGAGAAGCACTCAAAATTTCGTTGTATAAATACAATGACAATAAAGGCTTTTCTATTCTATTTCTATGAAGTGCTTTGAAAAGCTGGTGAAAAATGATATCTGCACCTCCCTGCCCAGCTCGTTCGACCCCCTCCAGTTTGCATACAAAGCAAATAGAAGCAGAGACGATGCCATCTCCAACCTTCTGCACACCACTCTAACCCACCTGGATGGGGGAGGGGGAACTATGTGAGGATGCTGTTCATAGATTACAGTTCAGCATTCAATACCATAGTCCCCCTGCGCCTGGTCGTCAAGATGAGGTCGCTGGGGATCAACACCCAGATGTGCAACTGGGTGCTCAGCTTCCTGAATGACCGCCCCCAGATGGTGAGAGTGGGGGGTGGTGTAACCTCTGGGCCGCTGACCCTCAACATAGGTTCCCCCCAGGGGTGCGTTCTGAGCCCGCTGCTCTACAACATCTACACACATGATTGCACAGCCTCCTAAAGTTCAACCTCCATCATCAAATTTGCTGACGACACTGTGATGCTGGGTCTAATCTCCGGAAACAATGAGCAGTCCTACCAGAACCAAGTGGCAGACCTGGCACTGTGGTGTCAGTCAAACAACCTGGCCCTAAATGTCAACAAGACGAAGGAAATGGTGGTGGACTTCCGGCGAAAGCAGGACAGTGAGTACACCCCTCTCACCATCAGCGGGGAGCCTGTGGAGAGGGTCCCCAGTTTTAAGTATCTGGGGGTGCACCTCACTGAGGACCTAACCTGGACCCTTCACACACAACACCTGACAAAGTCTTCTAGGCAGCGGTTGTACTTCCTCCGGAGGCTTAGGAAGTTCAAGGTCTCCCCTTCCATCCTGAGGACATTCTACTCCTCAGCTGTGGAGAGCGTCCTCACAGGATGCATCTCCGTCTGGTACGGAAGCTGTACCGCCCAAGACCAGGCCAACCTACAGAGGGTGGTGCGCTCAGCTGAGGGGACTATCAGAGCCTCCCTACCCACCATGCAAGATACTTACCACAAGAGGGTGGGATCGAGGGCAAGGAATATCATGAGGGATGCCTCACACTCCAATGCCAGCCTCTTCACCCTGTTGCCGTCGGGTAGACGCCTACGCAGTCTCAATGAAAGGACTGAGAGACTAAGGAGGAGTTTTTACCCACAGGCAGTGAGACTATTGAACTCAATTTAGTTACTCACTAAGTTTTAATTCAGCACTCTTTCCTTATTTTTTGCAGTGTGGAGCCTAGACCTTTTTACATTTCACTACATGTTTATGTATGTGACAAATAAAGCACTTGAACTTGAACTTTTATATTTTATATTTATAACTCTCTTTATTACAGTCATAGATCTGAATGTGTGGGGTCATAAACACATCGAAAGAGCACACAGAAAGGATCAGATAAGGCCTTGACGGTTATAAAGACGGTTATAGAGATATTAACTTCTATATTAACAGACTTCTGCGTTGCCGTCGTAGGGTACGGATTGTTCCAGTGGTGAGAGCCTGGGGAAAGACGTCCGACTACGGAACTCCACATTCAATGCTTCCTCCGTCCTCGTCGCGTTTTACATTATCCAAAAACCCAATCACTACGGGGATTTTCCCAAATTACTTTTCAGCTGAGCCTATTCAATGAAATGAAAAATTGCATTGACTCACCGAAATAACCGTTACATTTGTCGCGTCCAATGGCACAATGCAGCGCAATTTTTTGACCAATTACTAAACTCAAATGTCGGCGAAAAATCACCGGACGAGCTCCCACATGTCACGACTGCCTAGCTCAAGGCAGCCCTGACATAAAATGGGTTGACCACACCGTAGTGATAATTAAAAGGGTTTATTTATAATAGTACAAAGAGTCAGTATAATGAATTAAAAGGAAAGTGTCGTGCAATGTGTCTAGGGGTAATCAAATAAACAAACAATAATGTAAAACGCGACGAGGACGGAGGAAACATTGAGTGTGGAGTTCTGTAGTCGGACGTCTTTCCCCAGGCTCTCACCACTGGAACAATCCGTACCCTACGACGGCAACGCAGAAGTCTGGAGCAGAGAGAGACCGTCCATGGCGAAACCCCAGCCACTTATAGGCCAGCCTATTACCTGTTAGGCACTCAGCACCCTGCAGGAGACAGATGAGCAACAGCCGTAACACAACAAGGGGCGGAGCCCCTGGCCTGATTAGTAGGGCCGTAACAGTAACAAGCAGTGCATTTAGTTCCTTAGCATAACTGTTTTCTGTTTCTTAGCATAACTGTTTCCTGTTTCTTAGCATAACTGTGACTGGATTTGAAAAATTGTTGCTTTGCAATTGGCTGGGTCTGCACATTGGTTATGACATTATTATGAATATTCTGCTATTCTATACCAGTAACTTACATGCAATTACATTTAATTAACTAATTAAAATTGCTATATAGTATCTGTCATGAGTTTGTCATCTGCAATCTAATAAGGTGTGGGTAGTGTGCCCATCGGTCTTCTATTTTATTTAGCACATACGGATACATCAAGCAGATGCCTCAGTGGTGACACTGGATGATAGACTGACACAACTGCACATTCTCAATAGACCTGTAGAACACTTCAAATTTTACAATGTAAATGTAAACGTTTCTTCAATCACTCAGCAAGTGGGCAAAGGATAATTACTTTGTTGATTGCTTAATGAATTGGTACAAATGTGTTAGAAAGCAACTAATCCCACACCGTTATGGCACTATTGTATCGGAATGCTACCACTTGTGTCACAGGCTCAGCTCCCCCTTCCATTCCTTTTTAATGTCTCGGGAATGTGAATTAAGTCCTGAGGCGATTAGCACAAGTGCACACACAGTGAGCTGCACATAAGCCAGGAACCATGTCTGATGGCTCTCAACATAGACAAAAGCCCAGGAGCCAAGCCTGATGGCTCTGGCCTGGTGATATTCAAACTATGAATGGTATGTGGAGTTATGGTCCGATATATATGAAATTCACCTGAATCTAACAGCATTCAGCTTGAGTTGTGCTGCCGCATGTTTGTGTTGGAGGGCCCTATGAAATCTGTTTTATTTATTTACGTAATTTTTTGTTCAGAAATATAGACTATAACTCCATGAAATAAAACCATGTAGTCAAAAATTAAGACATTTGTATGGCAAGTTAGCTTCTAGGAGGTGCATTACCCTAGGGCCTAGCTCATTATGATTAATTTGTGGAGTATGCACCACCAAGTGAATAATGTTCAATGCAAGAATCTACTGGTGCACTAGCCAATATCATGTAAAAGTTCAAAGTTCATGAAATTTGACCTGCTGCAATGCTACCACACTTTTTGGACAAACGCCAAATTTCATGAACTTTCGTCCGTAGGGAGCACAACTGACACATTTCAGTATCTCAAGACCAGCTTAAGCTGAAGTATTTAAAATGAGTATGCTTATAGTATGCTTTGGATTCAAGCCAAATTCGGTTACATTTTGTAGGGGGCTCTCCTGACACATTTCAATATCTTTCAGGAACTGCTAGAATTGGAAAATTTGGTATGCTTTTACCTGGCTACATTTGCTCAATCAATATTCAGCAGCCAATACATGCTTGTGTGAATGGCCAATCTTAATTTTTGTAGGGTCATTAATGATTGCATATAGAAGGCATTTAGCCAATATCAAACAAATCAGCAATAAGCTGTTGCAAGTTATACCATGTTTCCCTCTGTTACTGTTTGGTCTATCTTCACAATTCATTTTGATTATAAATCCTTACGGAACATTTACAAAATCATTCAAACTTTTGCTACTTGGGGCAGTTTGCACATTGTGTTTGGAGCCCGATGACTGCTTTTTGTGGCTATTTTCTATTGATGATAATGTATACCCCTGTCCTGTGCTTGGTGATCATATAGTGTTACTGCTGCACACCCTTTTAGTGTACAGCAGACACAATCACAAAGATAGCTCCTTACAATTTTAGAAACCTATGGATAGTTCCTATTTAGTGCTGTTTCAGTAAATAACCTTGGTGTATTGCTATGAAGCATTGGTAGGGTCTGAAATATACTGTATGGGAGTCAAAATGTGGGAAAGGTAAGTATTTTCAAATTGATTTAGAAATTTTTTTGAGGACACATTGACATTCCCTGTGTCTTCACAAAACGCTGAAATATGGCTTAACCAGTTACTTAAGGTCAGAGTATTTTGCAATTCTTGGGAATAGGAGCTGTTTGTTATATCGGTTTTGCCAATACATCACCTACTTTTTGCCTCTTTTGCCACTAACAGTCCATGTTGGTATCTGCCTCCTCATATCTGTTTTACCAATAGTAGTGTAAATTCATCCTCTCATATCTAACACTAAATGCTTTGCACAGCATATACTTATACTTATACAATACCCATCACAATATTTGGACCACGATATGATATTATTGCAGTTCCTTACATTTTACGATACAGCAAGTATTGTTATTTAATTCCGCGAAACATTTTGTTTTTTTTTCTCCCATATATTATGCTTGTTTACTGGGCATCTTGGCGTGGTAAGTTTTTCTTGACTCCTTTCAAATTTCCGCTGTGATGCAAGAGAAGAATGAGGTTTTGTGCCATCTTGTGGACTTCAGAAGCAATGTCATCAGAGTTGACCAGTATAAAAGTATAAAACAGTGTATACCAAACAAATGTAAATTATAAAATCAAATAAATAAATATCACAATACTTTTGGCACCACTGCTAACTATTAGCTAACAGGAGGGGCGCCCGGTGTATTTTTTTCCTCCCACCTCTAATGTACACCACTACACAGTAACTATGCCTTCTGGATCATCAGTAAATGATGTTTCCATGAGAAAATTGTTTTTCCCTAACCCTTACCTTATTGCTGTTGACCCTGGTCAAGGACGTCTGGCCACCCTACTCTGAAAGGAACACAAATTTACAGATGCAAAGTCACTGGAAACAAATAGCCAAAACCACTAAAGAAAAAGTCAAAGACTTAATTCTTCTTTTTTTGAGGCACACATGGGTATAGTTGCTTGAACAGTGAAAAAATTGATGTAACAACACGTTTTCCTTTTGCACAAGTTGATTGAAAAAGTGACATCTAGTCCCCCCGAAACAAAATACTGAATATTTCGATGTCCTTGAAATATTCGAGTTGTGAATTAATATAACTCTTAATGTGTTAATGAATGCTTTAATTGCTAGATCTATAACCTTTAGTGTAGCAAATTCCTAGCATACTGTCTTGGTATGGATGAGATGGATTACCTAAGCATGGGCTTGCACATTCACACTGACACTCATGAGCGGTTGTAATGAAGTGAAGTGAAGTGAAGTGTAGTGTTTCATGGACTTGCTGTGTGAGTGAGAGGGTTATTGTTTTAACCTTGCATGGTCCTTTAACAGAAGTGTTTGAGAAGAACTCAATGAAATTGATTTGATTCTTTCACACTGAATAAATTAAACTGTTCTCATTTGTATTTTCTATTTGAATCTGTATTTCTCTATATTACTACTGCCTCAGGGTGTTCCTGTTCAGAGTTCTGTGTGCCTTTTTCAGTTTGCCTTTATGATTAATTCCACTGTACGATCAGACATTTTATATGTTTAGCAGAAGTATTTTTGTTTTCCTATGCTGCATTAATTAGTTAAATGATTTGTAACAGCCTGTCTGTGAGAAGCTTAGGTGAAAAATAAATGTTTGAGAAGAACTAAATGGAATTGATTTGTATCTCTCACAATGAATAATTCTGCAGTAAAATATCTGAAGGCAAAGCAGTGGTGTTGATCAGTTGTTTCCTGTGGTGGAGTTAGTAGACCACTGCAAAGATGAACCTAGGAACTGGAAAAAAAAATAGTAGCCTAAAAGTTTGATCAATAAATATTACAAATCAAAGCAAATGAAAAAGTGATGGTGGAAAGCTGTGGTTTACCAGCTTGCCAAAGCTACATCTGCCTAGCATTTCTACAGTGACTCTAGGAATGCCTTTTTTTTACGTCTGTTCAGTCACACCTTAAATAAATTTGGACGCAAGCTGGAACTGATCGTTTACAGTCGGGGGCCCTGTATCTAGATGTTCAAGTTCAACATTCATACTTATTTAAGTTCACTATAGCTGGTAGTTGCCCTTATTTAGTACATTTAGTAGTTCATTTAAAATGAGCAAATGTGTTTAATTGATATTTTTCAGAGCACTTGGTGTTGACAGGAGCAGACCATGCTGTGACTGCCTATGTAGGTGAAGAGGTCATTCTGAACTGCTCTGTGGATTCTCATATTCCTCCTGAAGAGGTGTCCTGGGCAAAGGTTGATTCAGATGAAAGCCACATGCTAGTTCTGCTTTTTCAAGACAATGAAACTTATCCAGGAGATTCAAGTTACCAAGGCAGAACAGAGTTCTTCACGTCAGAGATCCCCAAAGGCAACTTCTCACTGCGACTGAAGGATGTCAGGACTGAAGACAAAGGAGAGTACATCTGTAAAGCCCACAGTGGTCTTCTATCAGCCAACACTACTGTTATACTGCAGGAGCTGGGTAGGAGTTCATCACACACAAAAAAATGCCCAAAACTCTGAAACCAGAACAGTATTGCCAACTTTCAGCCTTCACATTTAAGCAAGTATGGGTGTGGGTATCATGGAGGTATTATATAGACCTAGTGAGGAAGTACCACCATTCATTTCAATGGCTGATGCTATGCTAGCTACTTATGTCATGGAAGTGCCAAATTGACTGTCAACATTTAAAAAAAATGTTGTCGCATGGGTGCTCACTTCCACCACCATTTCTACGAAAAGCCAATTAAGTGGCACATTACAGATAGTCGTCTATCGGGATAAGTGGAAGTTCTTGGCTTGAAAACTGGCAATTCATGCATGGGTTTAGTGTCGGGCACGAGCCTCCTCATGCGTACATGTTGGCAACATTCCTCATTTCATCCGCAAATGGCTTTGTCATGGCAACCTCCACCAATCCGCATAGACGTCACACTGTCTACCTTTAGCCTCCTGTCTTCAGGAGGTGTTTGGATTGGTGTAAAAATGCTGCAGTCATTCCACCAATTTAGGACACATTTCACCATAGATGTCTCCAGACAAGTATTATATACATCCGGCTCTGAAAGTGTAAATCACAGCTTTTTGAACAGAACTGACCAGAGTTTTTATTGAACTTTATGCCCCTCTTTGATCTGTCAGATTGTGAGAATGTAATGAAGTTTCAACAAAACACCTAAAGCTTATATGAAAAATACTCTGTAACTATCTGAATTGCTTATTAATTGACTTGATTCAATCATCTTCTCATCTCCATAGGTCTCTCCTCTATGCACATACTGGTGTTAGTGTTGTGCTGCTCAGCCATTATAGTGGCACTTGTTGTTTCTGCTATGATCCTTTTGGACGTCAAAGGTAAGTTCATGTAGTGTTCACATAATTTTTTCCATTTGGAACCCAATCAGATTTTGTCTGAATCACATCCAAATCCAATCAGAGCCTACCTGAGAAATATATTTTCATTCACACTCAGTCACATTCAGTCTAACATAATGATAAAGTAGTGGGTGTTGTGAATTCCCACCAGATCTTTTTTTAACTGGACGCTATGGAGCACGAACCTCCGTCAGAGGTGTGAGAAGTCTCATGCCAGTTAAAATGACTATGAACTTTCCTAGCTATCTCTAGCTTAAGGAACCATCTTAACAGTTTGTAGTTGCTAGCGTCTAATTTCAACTCAACAACTACATGGCATGGAGGTACGCTGAATAAACTTTGGTTACTACAAGTTGCAAACTCGTGTGAACACGGAATGCACACAGGAATGTATTACATTCACACCTTGAAGACAAGGCCAACACAGAAAAGATACTACACTATGGACCATATATCCTGACCAGCCTCCTTCTCTCTCCATCGTAGCGTGTTGTGTGTGCTCGAGGTCTTTTGCATAAAATAAATCAACACCCTACCCATCAGACCGAGATTCCATCTAGTTCTTTACTAGATCACGCAACAAACGTCAGAGCTAAAATAGGGGTCCGTTATATTATGGTATAACAGTGGTGTTTTCACGGGAAGTTTGTTGGAAAACGCTGATCTCAGCTCCAAATATCTTTTAGTTGGTGTTGATCCAACAATCTTTCAGTTGGCGCTTCCACCCGGCCCCAACGATCTATCAATACACAGCCTTGTTTTATAAAATTACATAAAATACTGTAATGCGTTTATATACGGTGAAGTTAATAGTTGGGGAAATACGGTAGTTTGTCATTTTTCCAGGGCTGGGTTATATTAGAGAGTAAGCAAGTAGTCCGTTCACATAGTTGATACTCTGGACACTGGAAGTTGACCAAAGGGCCAAATTGTTATAGCCAGATGACTGGGTTGGTGCATCTCTTGTTCAGTAGTGGTGTGTCCCTACCAATAGTGGTCAGAGGAGGGATAGAATATAATGCACAATGGGTGCACAATGTTCACAATGCATGTGGGTATTGATCAGGGAAGGGTGCCCCATTGTGATGGAGTGCCGTCACTACACATGAGTATGTCCTCTGACTACCATACCATCGAGCCTGGCTCTTCGGCGTTGCGGTCAGAGTGCAGTTTTGGCACCCTGTAGACCCGGGTTCAAGTCCGGGTGGGGTGACTACCTAGCCTGGATGCCAGACGAACTTAGCCACGCCCACAAATTATTTGGTCGGGAAGTTCGGTCTGGTGTCGCTCCGTTGGGGAGAAATTATCTCCTCACAAAAATCTGTGAGGAGATATAGACCAATCAAATTGTCAGGGCGGGCTTTATACGATGATGGACAGATGATCAACCCTAACGTAATCAACCACATCACCAAAGAGCTTTTGGGGTGAATTCGTTTTCAACAAACATGGCTGCCGTTGGAGAGCTGAAATGTGGAAATTCGAGTCTGTTTTAGAAGACATTGACAGCACATTCATTTTGAAAGAGGAACAGAGAAACGCGATCAAGGCATTTGTCGATCGAAAAGATGTTTTTGCCGTCCTTCCTACGGGATCCGGTAAAAGTTTAATGTATCAGCTGGCCCCATGGTCTACGTTATGGTCATACTACGTTGCTCTGATTGGTTGTAGGCCTATCCAATTGAGCGAAGAGGCCTTTTTTTTCTAGTTCGGTTAAAACACGCCCCATAATCACAGCCCAACGGAGCGGTCTCAGACTCATATTCTGACTAGAATTATGAGTATGACATCGTCAGGCTAGTGACTACCCTCTCCCCATCGCAACACCCATCTTATCTGAACTGATAGATTGGCTGCTGTGACCAAAGTGGCTGAAATGTAATGATTGTGTAGGAATGTGAACACACCAAAATGCCGTTGCGTATTAATGATAATGGTATTCCCTAATGACAGTGGCCTCTTTTAGTTGTTTAAAGCACCCTGCGACAATTATCAAAGGACTCCGGGTGTTGCCCTATCCTTCAAATTCCCCAGATTTGATTAGATCAAGCATTTGTGGGATTTGGAGGAACAACTAGTCAGATCAATAGCAGCTCCACCTTGCAGTTTACAGGGTTTAAGGATCTGCTGCTACTATTTTGCAGCCAGAGGGCAACTTCAAGGTCTTGCAGATTTCATGCCTTGGCAAGTTGTAGCTGTTTTGGTGGCAAGGAGACACCAATAACAGATTGGAAAGGTTGTCCTAATATTTTCACTCACAATTGACCTATGGCTAAGCCCCGCCCCTCGAACGCAGACGAGCCAATGGCAGTTTAGTAACAACTGCACTCGGACATCTTGAGTTTACAACTCCATAGAGTAGCATTAGAAACCGTGATTCTTCACTTGTTTTATGGGGTTTGTTGTAATGTAAGTTGAACAAAAATGGTCAAACGATGTGCATGGGGTAGATACAACACTTATACGAGGTATCATGAGAGGATAGGCAATGGGGTATATTTTATCCCTTTTCCCAAACTAAAACAAGGCAGAGCCAAATGTCTCCGGTGGATTAAGTTGTGTGGCAGACCACACAGTCAACTCTACGTTCATTAGCTATCTGCCATACTCTTGTTAGGTTGGAATTTTCCTCTGCTAAAGCAATCAACTAAGCCTACAAGATCATAGGCATACTCATTATTCACATTATTGTCATTGACAGTACCGGCTTACTTTAACCACTGATGTTATACTAGGCTTAGGCAAGTTATCTCTGGCTAAAACGGTTAAAAATAGCTAACGTTAACGTTAGCTATTCACTAGCTGCGCTAGCGTAGCTATGTCAGTTATCGGACATTTTGTTAAAAATCAGCCATTCTATTAAACAATCGATATGCACAAGTATACATAAGTTTAATAATGAATTAACATGACAACGTGAACATTTGCCGATAACACACGCATGCCGGTTACGATAGCTATCACAACGGCCCGTATTAACGCCCGAGACCTATTAACAGCCTCACGCGGGTAAACGGTACTTAATATTGATTTCTGTATCAACCAGGATAACGGATTTTAAACACCATACGCTCCTACCCAAAAGGGGTATTTAACTTGTATGTGTGCAAAAAAATTGCAGTTGTACAGCGTTATTTAGTGTACTAGACAGCGATTTATTTCTGTGTGTACAAACCCTCATGGAACGAACTGAACGAATTCGATTTCGCGACGAGAATTTGTGAGGGTCATAGAGTTTTTCATAGACATATATACAGAAAGGCTGTTAATGGGTTCCACCTCCTGTATCAGCTAATTTTGCGTGTCGGTCTACACAACGGAAAAAAACTGAAAACACGTTTCAGTTGAAATCCAAACAAGTTGCCTGTCCTAATCTAGACACCCACCGCTACTGAAATATGTAAGATTGATTGATTAAATATTTTTCGATCTATAAATGTTTTTAACTGTTTGTCACTTTTTGAATAGCTAGGGCGTTAATAGGTATCTTTACGCTAGCTAGACAGTTAGGACACTGTCCTGTCAGGGGCAGGTTAATGCTAGTTATAATAAACATAGGTCTACATCTCAGTGCCTCTCCAGATTAGTTAAATTAACTGAAGGTAAATTAATTTAATCTTTCCCTGCGGTGCATGAACAATGCTGGTATTGGATGTATTTATCTGCAATCGTGATGACCGTGAGATGAGGGTTCTCCCTCTTGCATAGTGATCTGTACATTTTCGCCTCAAATTTAAGCTTGTTATCCACCATATCTAGTTTTAAATTTCATACATATCCCTCCATTGCATAATGAAGTCCCTTTTGAAGCCTTCTAGACGAAATCAGGTTCTTTTGTCTCCAAAAGTTGTCTAGAGCCTCTTGGGATATCGTTTTGACACTGATAGCTGCCATTATAAACTCTAGTCAGCTCTGATAACTTGTCCGAGTTAGCAACAGTAACTAAGGGGGGCGGGGCTTAGCCATAGGTAAATTCTATATACAGTACCTTTGTTGTGAAGGTCCTTTTGGGTTCAGACAGTTATTTAAAACTGTTGAATGCATTACAGCACAGGCGTAGAGAACATTGACAAGAGTTTGAGAAATTAAAGTTTTCATGTTTTCAGTTTTTAACAATGTAAAGTCACAATGTAAAGACAGTCGATGTCAAAGTAAACCACAGGACAAATGGTCAGATTTGAAAATCTCAACAAAAGGTTCCGAAATGCTACCGTAGCGGTAGATTCTCAGTTAAAAGCCAAACTCTCTCTCCCATTTGGTCCTGACTGTTGCCTCCTATCAGCAATACAAGGTGCTGATGGCGTATCAACGTTGTTTTCGGGGTCCTACAGGCCTTTTACCAGTTTTTGATATTTGAGCTCAACGGCTAAATGACACCCTCCCTTCCATGCCCCTGATGCTGTGACCTGGAATGAGAATGAGGTTTAGTGGGGGTGGGCATAATGGTGAACCAGGTACAAAGCTGTGCGACATCACCTTTATTTTTCTCAGTACATTAGCTTAGCTGTGCTTTTTGAGTTTCACCAGGTGTTAAACTTGCTAAATATTAAATAAAAGGTCTGTGTCCACCAAATGCGTATTTTTCCCGCCCTGGCAACGCCTATTTTCAATACATTTCATACGTGGCCCACTGCAAACAGCGCTCAAGGCCCTTGGCGGAAAAACATCCTCAGTGTAGAATGTTTTTTTTTCCACTTCGCTCCCAATGTCACTTCTCACTTGCTGTCCAATTAAAGGGGGGCGAAACATACATTATCAACAGTGTCAGCCATGTCAGAGGAAAACCCAGTCAACCAAGTCACGTAACTTAATATAAAAAGACTACCACAACCAAAGCGTAAACCACTAAGTCTGAAGCGATGACAGCTTCTGTTCTAATGCCAAATCTCTTTTGTTTGTCAAGGTCACATATTTAATCTGCTGAGTACTGAACATTTGCTACAATTTCAGTCAGCTATATTGACTTTGACATTAATTAATGACATTAATATACGGTGCTGGTAGACGGTTTTGAAAACTAAGCAACAATAAAAGCTTGAAAGAAACGCTCTGAATATCGTGGGCGCTGCCAGCACAAAAAATGGATCTGGCTTCTTAAGCCCCATTGCTTTGTCATCAACACCTGTGGTTTAACCTTCAGCTGAGGTGTAGTTTGATTTCAGTTGCTGTGTCTTCAAGAAATCTCAGCCACTTAAGGTCGCTTTTGTGTGCATTAACTTAAACCTGGTTTGTTGATGGTTTAAGGAGAGATTAGATCAATTTATTTCCAGAATTAGACCAATATTACATATATTGCACAGATGGCAGGCTTGTAGGCTTTGCATTTCGTTCCCCATATAGGCCACTTTGGAATACCTTGACTGTATGAAGTAAATGATATAGGCCTATAACTTTGCATAGGCCTATAGTAAAGGTAGACCCAGGATCAAGGCCAGGTGGGATGACTGCCCTCTTCCATTGCAACGAAATGCATTTTCTGAACACAGCATTTACTGTAATTTGATGATTTGTTAATAAAGAAACACAAATTGTTGGCTTTTAGATGATAGGATTTCTCTGCTAACTTTTAGCAGCTGTGTCATTGCATACGTTTACTTGTCAACACAGTGGCTTTTTGTGATAACTATCCATCTTAGTGGGAGTAATAATGCCTCTGATGAACTTGGACACAAGGTCTCATTTGAACACAAGGTGTCATGGATGTACAAATGCACAGCACATCCGACAGACTGTACCTTGACTTGTTGAACTTCATCACTGAGAATGTCTGTTCACAGATGTATGTGGATCCAAAAAGAACAAGCATTCTTTGAGCTTGCATCCTCATATGTGGAAAGTTTCTTTGAGAGATAAATAGGATTTCTGCCGCAAAGCAGACCTAAACCTCTTTGCCATTTGAGCATTGTCATCAAACACGAAAAGAGATTAAAACAGAAGCACCTTACTTTCCAGTGCTTTGAAATTCTAAAATTGTTGTGAAAACTCACCATGCAGTCTGCAACATGGATGCATATCTATTGTAATGAGTTGAAATAGTTGATGGATTTTGCTCTTGCAGTGTTGGGAGGTGGGTGAATGTGTTGATCTACACTTAAACTGAGAACCTGCAACTTCCTAATGAGGACCTTAACAAGGCTGTAAGTGTCAAAAAGGCCCTACCCTTGGAATTTAGAGTTCAGTTCGTTCAAGAAGTCAACCACATCAACAGCAAATGCAAAATCAGTCAACCAGCCACCATTGCTCAGTTCAGGGATTTCCTTTCCTTTCATTTAACAAAATTCCTAAATATGACTTTTGGGACCAAATGTATCATCTTTGTGTACAACTGTAGGACCATGTGTACGCACAACCCCACAATATGTGTAAGGAGGTTTTTCGTCAGAGTTATCAAGCACAGCATATGCACAACGTATGCCCATTCTCTTCATAATTCTGAATGAGAGTCAAATCAGTGTAAAATCATGCACATTAATGCACCCAATGTCCTCTCTCCAAAATGATCCTTTTATGGGTCGAGACACACCTTAAATTGGTCTGACTAGCATGTACATCTTCCGGGTAAACCTCCCACGGAAAGCACACTTATGAATGAACTTCAATGCTGCACATCCTGAGGAATTATAATGAGAATCTGCAATGTGGGTCATGTATGTGTTCAAAGTTTAATTAAGACTAATATGCTAAATAAAGGAAAGGATAAATATGTTGACAATGTATTCTTACCAAAATCACGGATTTCTCCATTTTGCTATTTGCGCCGTTCACTATTCTAACAAATAATTCATTAATCATCCAGGCCATTGTGCTAGAACTTTGTAAGCATCATGGTGGTAAAATGGGTATTGATTTAATGGAAATGTATAAACGACAAGATAAAGAAACTGATCATCCTCTTTTGGTGCCTGTATTTTAATATGTGCACAGTCAATCACACCGATTACCTGGCATTGCTGTGAAATAATACTGTCCACGGCACTGTCAAATATACCTTCAAGTGAACAGGGGCGTCCCTTCATATACAATTGGCGTGATGGCTACATTGATAGTTCAGTTGCAGCAGTTGGCCTACACAATAACCAATATGTGCATGAGAAGTTCTGACTGCAGTGATACATGGACCGTTTAGCCCACTTGCATCATTACTAGTCCCTCTTCGTGTTGCCAATCTGAAAAATACAAATATTATGCATACGCCACCTTGAGACCATGCGCAGAGGTAAGCACGTCTTCCCGTCAAGTATCTTTTCACAAACACTGTTTTATGTGTAGATAGTGCTCAGCATGATTTTAGTGTGTACCCACCATTGATACATGTGACCCTTCAAGTCCCACATTCTTTAACACTTTGCCCACGCTTAGCAATCTGATAGCTGTGTGGTGGGGCAGGTCTGTGTGTTCAGAGTCACGCTCGGACCAGAACACCACTGTGGTCTAGAGTCCTCGCCCTAATGAAGTTCACTAGTTTTGTCAGATCAAGTTGTGACGTTTTAGCTCCAACTTACAAAGCTGATAAATAATGCAATGCAAGAATATACATTTTTTTCTAAGTTAATTTCAGACACTTTATCCTTCGGTCAGGTCGTAGTCAGGGATTGAACACGGACCGCTGGATTGTTAAACTAGTGTGCATCACGCTGAGCAAATGTAGAACCCAAGGGCAGATTTTAGGAAAAGGTTTTGTCTTTACTTCCAAAAACACAGAAGATCCAAAAAGAACCAAAGATACCTCGTGGACAAAACAGGGCAGATAAGCTGGGCGAATTCCAGTGCCAAAACGAGTCAAAAACAAACACGCATCCAACTGCTAAACAGTAGAGAAACAAACCAGTCACAAAAACAGCCACAAAAACTCACGGGTAGACAAGACGTAGCTTCCGCGTGGTGACCCAAGGTACACAGATCCCTAAAACTCGATGATGAGTCATGTGACTGTCTGATGAGCAGGTGGGTACAGAAAATGGTGGGGAAAAAAAAAAAGGCAGGAAGTAAAAACAAAAAGTAGGAGGTCAGGACTAGCGCACATGGACAACCAAAATAAACACAGAACACAGGTATAGAGTCCTTGGCGGCCTCTACAGTCCAACAAATGTCCCAACTCGTGACATATTCATACAGCCCACAGGCCATATTTTGCCTGGTCTGTTTTAGACCAATAATTCCTAATGAACAGATTGCACTGACAATGACAACAGTGTAACAGTTATGTTCTTTATTTATTTAAGAAAAATCTTACATTTTTTGGCGAATGCAATGTTGACTGTAATAGCATATTCATATTTGCACAGATCTAACTTTGTTAATGATATCATTAAGTGGCACTATTGTATGGTCTGGGTATCATAGTTACAGTTTCCAGACAGTTTAGCAGCAGATCAGCTGAACTTTTTATCACACAGCAGTCACGCATCACAGTTCTAAAGCGCAGCTAAGCAAGCCAATTGTTTATTGACAGTGCAGTTGCCATCTTTGGGGTGGTTTATTTAAACCGAAACATTTACTGTATAGTATAACACAAATAGTAATACATTGACTGGTTTAGTGACAACATACACAATTTGTATTTTCTTGTCTGCAGACATAACCCAAAGAGAGCCTTGAGAATGCACTATGTGTTGGTCTTTGGTCCAAGTGTCCTTATGTTCACTGCATTTGTGTTATGGGGTGTTATTGAGGGTAAGTGTAGTCAAATTATCAAAGTATTAACAGTTATAATATTCACTCATTTGTGAAGGATGGCTTGAATTTTAGTGCTGTATGTTTAAGGTTCTCATGTCTTGCCGTTGTAGGATTCCTGGGTGAGGTGGTTATCTGCTCAACTCTCAACCTGATTCGCTTCATTTTGCTGTTCAAGACTAGTCTGTATCAGGAGAAACTCCCAGGTTTGAGAATGATGAAGCACAGCTTCCAGTATTGTGTTTTGAACAAACATTTTCTTGGCCATGTCTTACCTATAAAATAAAATATAAAAGTGTGACAGCATAGTAAAAGTATAAAATGGACATGATCAGTGACAACTGAAAATGACAACTGCGCCTATCAGAATCCAGCAAAGACAGTTGCTTCGTGCTTGGGGCCCACTATCTTATATATAAATTACATTCCTATTCTTGGTGTAAGTGGTAGTTTTATTCTCTAAAATTATCTTGTAGTAAATGTACTAATTTCCTTTCTAAATACTTTTTTTAAAATCTTTTCTTGACTTTTATGTCTTATAGTGGTACATCTGACATTAACCTTATGTGTTGCTTCTACAGAAATAATCAAGACCATCATCGAGAAATCATTTTATTATGAGTACATCATTGTTGTCAACGTTTTGTTTTTTGGTAAATATTCAGTTGAGTACGTGTGACAAAGACCCAAATCCAGATCAATGAATTCTCTACCAACATATGCTATACACAACAAACTCAATATACGATAGACGGCACACTACCACACTGCCTGTTGTCATATGTTATGTGCTGCGTAATTGGCTTTTCGTAGAAATGGTGCCGGAAGTGAGAACTCATGGTCGAAAATTTCTTAAGATGTTAACGTTCAATTTGGATGTAAACTGGCTGAAGCAAACCCTTCCCATCCTGACCCCCTGGTCCAGAGAGGACACCGCACCAATGAAGGGTACTGGCCGAATCACAGCACAAGCCGGTCCCAAGCAACACACCCCAACATCATGGGTGTGGGGGGAAAAGGTGCAAGAGGGGTGAAAGGTAGTGAGGCAGATGGATCACAGACAAGACAGGGTGGGGTGGTGATGGAAGGGAGGGGGTAGCAGAATTTGAGTTTACTCTTTACTTTCCTACTTCGCTACAAATGAGTAAGGTTTACCTATGAAGTAAAAGATGCAAAGGGATCCCACAATTTTCATTTTCTGTACCCTTGAGCGTATAGTCTGATCATTGTTGTGTATGCAATTTCAACAAGTGCAGGATAGGGGGAGGAAATATAATGAGGACGTAATATATTTAGAAACGTGGTGGATGTCTAACACCATCCATATTATAATTCAGAGCCATGAAAGAACTGTTTAAGAATAATACAGTGGTTTGGCAGACAGGTTGACAATCATGATTAGACATGAAGAGTTTGAAGTTGAATTAGCTTGTCAGGTGGAATTAGCAAAGACTTGATGAAAAACCTGTGGGTGGGGAGGATCTGGTTTTACTCAATATGGCAAATTCATTTGGTGGAGCTTTGGTAATGGCCCTCATTAGTGTCCGTTAAAATGCTAATACACAATGAAGTAAAAAAAATGAATCAGTATTCAATAGTGCTGATATCACGAGATGATTAAGAGGACAGATGCATAGACAAAATTCAACAACAGAAAAATAATAACTAATACTCTGAGAAACAAAATGCTCTCTAGGAGCCAAAAGTCATTTAACAAGACCTGCACACCATCACAGGCCAGGAGTTTAAGGTTAATTTCATGCGAGGTAAATTCTCAAACAGTCAAATAATTCCAATCCAGGAATGATCCATTAAGAATCTGAGCACTGACAGCTCAGCTTTTATACCCAGCTAACGAGTCGCATCACCCGCACCTGAATGCTGTTTGCTCACTGCACATTATAGATAATACTGACTGAAATGTACCTTCATATCAGCGCCCTTCAAATGCGTCACATTTTGACAGGAGACTGAGAACTTGACTTCCTTTCTTGTATTTACTGCTAAACTGAACACAATAAGATTTACACATTTGCTATGCTTTGTCAAACTCCATTCCTCACTTACTTTCTTAGCTTTTACAGCAATGTTGCCTAAAACTCTGCCTACGTAGTGTGTCATCAATCTTAATGTTGTTATTGTTTTGACAACCATTAGTGACTCACACAGTGACAGCTGTTGGAATCACTTACGTCCTTTATTCATGTCCCTCTTCATTCCAGTCATCTTCTATAGTGTTTGGAGTGTTGAAAGAGAGAGCAAAGCCATGGCTCTCATGTTCATCATGTATGGATCATCATTACACATGACCGTGAAGGTTTTCTCTGGAAGTATGAAAAAAAAATATATTATTGATTATACTATAAATTATAGCATGTTTCTGTCTAGTTACAGAAAACAGAACTGTTCATAGTGACTATTTCTGGTGCTGTAAGAATGTCTATAAGAATGTCTATATTGGAAGTTGATGTTTTTGTGTTATGTTAATGAGACACATCGATAAAGAAACCTGATTCATATGTATTGTCTATTTCAGGGGGGTCGGGGGTCATGATGGAAATGATGGACTTTTGCTACTTGTTCGCTCTGTCTTTCCTGTCTCGCACATTCAGTCAGAGTATGTATGTCTTTTGTAATAATATTTGTGTTTTCCTTTTATGACTTCTGTAAATACAGATACACCTCATGCAAGAGAACAGTAAATAACCCTCATCATTGTTTTCCCCATTTGCAGGTGCTTTCATAGGCTTGTTTGTTGGAATATTTGGAACTCCTATTTTAGTTGCCATTGTTTTATGTACATGTTCTTCTCTGGAGGAATCAGGTAAGTGCCATGCTCACATTAATTACAACATTGTGTCACCACTCACAATTGTAAGCCTCCTCAGTCAAGCATTACTAAAATGAGGTTCCTTATCGCAGTTCACTGCGATATAACAGTATGGTACATGACGTCAGTCATGGGGTACAAATCGAAGCATTTATCTATTCACGCCTGAAAGGCCGAGAGATCTGTCAGCGCGCGCTCCTGGGCCCGCCCCCCAGGAGTCATATAATCTTATTACGCGCCCTCAGATCTGCCTCTTTTGAAACTTCGCAAGACGGAGTGAACATCTCCGAGCATATCTCAAACGCTCTACCACAGTCAAAAGAGTTTTGTGTGCTTTTCGCTCTCTACGGGTTGGTGAGTTATCTGGGTTCCTTAACCCTCACTAGCTCAGGGCGCTACAAAATTCATTGGCTCAACTACATTTTGAAAGTAGTGGCTGCTATCCTGGCTGCCTGGCTGGCTAAGTTTCTGACTAGCCTGCTAGCTTGCTAACAACGTGTTCGTTGCAACGTGTTCGTTGCTTGTGTTTTAACATTCTTCTCTACTTTCAGATTGAAAAAAAGATGGCCAGACACTACCCCGACTGCGGTCACGTCCGTCCCAAGGGCGACCGCCACCGTCGGTGCGTGACCTGCCTAGGCAGGGACCACGCAGAGGGCGCGCTTTCGGGCAAAGCCCCTGTCTGTTCCATCTGTGCTAGCCTCCTGCTAGCTAAGGCTACCAGGCGCCTTGCGTTCTGGAAGCCCAAGGACGCCGAGGAGACTGCACTGGTTCCATCCGGGGCTAACGCCCCCGTAGGAATGAGTGCGTCTTCAGCCTTGGACTTGGTGAGCGTGAGCAGTCGCCTTGCAGCGGCAGCTCCGCCCCCGGGTTTCTCCCCGTCTCCGCCGCCTGTCAGCCCTGGGGCTGCGGGCAGCGAGGCTGAGGAGCTTCAACCAAGCGGTGTCCAGCCTGAACTCGAGCTGGACATCAGCCTGGATGATGATAGTCTGCTAGACTTCTCCGATGAGCACAGCTCAATCGCTGAAGCAATGCAGACGAGCCATGACGTTAGGATGCGGGTGGAGACACCTCCTACCTCGTCTCGGCTCCTGGGCCAGCAACTCCACGAGGTTGCGCTGAGAGCAGCCAGCTGCCTCGGGCTCCCTCTCCCTCCCCCTCCCAGCGTGCGATCCTCGCTGCTGGACGGGGATTTTTATGCTGGCCCCGTCGCGTCAGTTCCCAGCTGCATCCCCTTTTTCGAGGAGGTGCACGAGGAACTGCAGGCGACATGGGCGATACCCTACTCGGGCCGAGCCCCGGTGCCGGGGTTCGCGCCCTACATGCAGCTCCACATGGCTAAGGAGAGGGGCTACCTCTCCTTTCCTCAGGTGGGGGATGCAGTAGCGGGCTACCTCTCGCCCGCCTCCCCCACGATGCGTCTCGGCCAGAAGCCTCTCCTGCCCACGCGGGTGGGCAGACACCAGGCTCAGCTGGCAGAGAAGTCCTACTTGGCTGCAGGGCAGGCTGCCTGCACAACCAATACGGCTGCATTGCTACAGCGCTACCAGGCAAAGCTCCTGACTGAGCTTGCCTTGTCGCTGGGGGAAGATCACCCGTCTGTGGCAGAACTCCGTCGCGCGACGGATCTGTCGCTCAGACTAACTCGGTGCACGTCACAGGCACTAGGGAGGGTGATGGGTGCCGCGGTGGCTACCCAGAGGTCTCTGTGGCTATCACTGGCTAAGCTGTCAGACAGAGAAAAAGCACCACTCCTCGACGCCCCGGTCTCTGTCCAGGGCGCCTTCAGGGAGGAAGTGGTCACAATGGCTGCCAAGTTCGAAGAACAGCAGAAGAGCAGAGAGGTATTCCAGGCTTGGATGCCTCGCTCTAGTGGCACGGATGAGACGTCCTCCTCAGGACACACCACACCCGCCCTCCAGCGCAGCCTGCAGCACAGCAACCAGCTGCGCGCCCTGCCCAGGGCGCAGCCCAGGCTCCGCGGCAGCACTCCGCTCGCAATGGGCGAGGCAGAGGGAGACCTCAGGCTTCCTGATTGTGACAGTCAGCCACTCGTCACACAGGGGGGAGCGGTGGAGCCCACACCGCCTCCACAGAAATCAGCCCGTCGCTCACATGTGGAAATCATGTCCAGCACGGTAAGCAGGTTCTCACAAGCACCACAATCATATGTCCTAACTCCTGTCCCAGATGGCGCAGTGCCCAGGCATGCTTGTGCAACTCCCCCCGCGATGCACACAGTGCAATCGCACCCCCACATTTTTTTCAAAAACATGAGGGGGCAGCCCCAGATCTCGTCTCCCTCCCTAGGTGTAGAGCTTAGACTCATTGACCATGAGCAGGTTAGTCCCCGACAAATTCAACTCAAAGCACAATCTCCCTGGTTGTGTGGCGAGTTGGCGCGCATGCGCAGTGTCACCATGGGTGCTAAAGACCCCACGCAGGCTTGTGCAGTTTATAAGGCCAAACGATTGGTTTATCACGATAGACTTAAAAGACGCTTATTTCCACATTCCGATCCACCACAGACATCGGAGATATCTGAGGTTTGCGTTCGGAGGAATAGTGTACCAATTCAACGCACTCCCATTCGGCCTGTCCCTAGCGCCGAGGGTATTTACAAAGTGCGTAGAGGCAGCCATCGCCCCATTACGTCTACGCGGCTTACGCGTTTACAATTATTTGGATGACTGGTTAATTACGTCTCATTCAGAGGCTGCAGCAGTGCAGGACGGCCATCTAGTGGTGGCGCACCTGTATCGACTGGGCTTTGTAATAAACAGGGAAAAAAGCGTTCTCTGCCCCAGGCAAGTTACGCATTTTCTGGGTATGATTTTAGACTCCACCTCCATGGAGGTCAGGCTGTCTCAAGAACGGATAAATGCCATCAAAACATGCGTGCGCCAGTTCCGACGGGGACAGCCAGTCTCGTCGCTGTGCTGCCAACGCCTGTTAGGAATGATGGCGTCGGCCGCTATAGCGCTCCCGTTTGGGATGTTGCGTATGCGGCCATTCCAAATATGGTACCTGTCTATGAAGCTCAACGCAGTCACAGACAGGCATCGCAGAGTAGTGGTGTCCTCCAGATGCAGGAAAGCCCTGGCGATCTGGAGAACCACCTGGTTTCTCGCCGCGTCGGGCACTATGGGCATAGTGTCGCGTCGCGTGGTGGTGACCACAGACGCTTCCACCAAAGGCTGGGGAGCTGTATGCGAAGGGAGAGGCGTGAACGGTCTCTGGTCTGTGACAGAGGCCGCGTCTCACATAAATGTGTTAGAGCTGCGAACAGTAGTCCTAGCTCTACAACACTTTCTGCCCAGGCTGAGTGGTCAGCATGTACTAGTGAGGATGGACAACACTGACCTTGGCGTATATAAATCGCCAGGGCGGAGTGCGCTCCCCGTCACTACACCATTGGGCGACTCGCCTGCTCCTGTGGGCAGCGAGGGACGTCCTGTCCCTCAGGGCAGTTCATATACCAGGTCACCTCAACTACGGTGCGGACCTGTTATCGAGGGGCGATCCTCGAGCAGCAGACTGGTGCCTTCACCCACAAGTGATAGGTCAGATCTGGGTTCGTTTTTTCAAGGCGCAGGTGGACCTGTTCGCGAACAGGCAGAACACCTGCTGCCCGCTCTGGTTCTCGCTAGGGGGCGACGATCCTCAACTGGGCATAGACGCGCTGGGCCACCAGTGGCCAGCTCTACCCCTATATGCGTTTCCCCCGATCCCGCTCCTCCAGCAGGTGCTGTGCAGAATTGCGGACGAGGGCAGGGAATTGATATTGATAGCCCCCCACTGGCCCAATCAGCCGTGGGCGGCAGGTCTAGTCAATATGTCAGTGCAGCAGCCTTGGGAGCTGCCTCTGCGGAGAGACCTCCTAACGCAGGCGCACAGGACAGTGTGGCACCCCCATCCGGAGTGGTGGCGTCTCAGAGCCTGGCACCTGAAAGGTGCAGGCTCATAGCGTCAGGCTTGTCGGACGCGGTGGTGGCTACAATACAGAGTGCCCGAGCTGTATCAACACGGGCTCTGTATACGCTGAAGTGGCGCAGTCTTGAGCGGTGGTGTGCTGTGCGTCAGCACGACCCCATTAACTGCGCGTTATTCTAGAATTCCTACAGCAGTTGTTTGATGAGGGGAAGGCGGCTTCTACTCTCAAAGTGTACATGGCTGCCATTTCAGCCTGCCACGCAGGCATTAATGGCAGTTCTCCTGGCAGTCACCCGCTAGCGTCACGCTTTATGGCGAGGGTGAGACGGCTCAGGGTGCCAGAGAGACACCTCATACCCTCTTGGGATCTGCTGGTGGTGTTACGTGCTCTCACAGGGCCTCCGTTCGAGCCCCTGGAGACAGTGGACATAAAGTTTGTCTCTTTAAAGACCTGCTGCTGGCGTTAACGTCAGCAAAACGCGTTGGTGACATGCAAGCCCTGTCAGTCAGTCCATCGTGCCTTCAGTTTTCGATCGCTGGTGACAGAGTGGTTATGCGACCTAATGCTGCTTATACACCTAAAGTGGTGGTAACCCCATTCCGCAATCAGGTGATTGAATTAGCAGTTTTCTCGCCTCCTCCTTTTGCGTCGGCAGAGGAGGAACGTTTGAATAAGCTCTGTCTGACCTCTTTCAAAACCGAGCCTCTCCCGTTGGATAGTAGAGGCTATCGTGTTGTCTTATAAGAGCTTGTCTTTAGATCCCCCGGAGAAGTTGCATGCGCACTCTACGCGGGGGGTCTCGTCTTCCCGGGCCTTACTAAAGGGCGTCTCAGTGGAAGATATTTGCAAAGCTGCAAGCTGGAGTTCTCACCACACTTTCATTAGATTCTATATGTTAGATGTGGCTGAACCTAGTTTTCTTCATAGCGTTCTGCGGGCAAGCGATCTCTGAATCCCCTGGCCTGAGAACGATGTATATGATAAGTGTGTTCATTGGTGTCTACATGTTATGTTGCACATGAAACATTTCAGGGTGGTTTCCTACAGGCGCAGGATCACGATCCTCACCGCCTATGATAAAGGTTGCCCTGTTAATATGTTCACCGCCAGCGGCCGTAGGAACCTCTATGAGGGCAAAGGCTTCAATAAAGCTGGTGTGTGTAATTGGCTGCCACTGTATTATCACGCGGGAATGTATAGGGTCTCATACTGTTATATCGCAGTGAACTGCGATAAGGAACGTCTCGGTTACTTACGTAACCTCGGTTCCTTAAGCAGGAACCAGATATAACAAAGTTGGCGTGTACAGTGTTACCTTGGATTGATTGTCTTGCTCAGTTTCTTTCCGAGGCAGATCTGAGGGCGCGTAATAAGATTATAGGACTCCTGGGGGGCGGGCCCAGGAGCGCGCGCTGACAGATCTCGCGGCCTTTCAGCCGTGAATAGATAAATGCTTCGATTTGTACCCCATGACTGACGTCATGTACCATACTGTTATATCTGGTTCCTGCTTAAGGAACTGAGGTTACGTAAGTAACCGAGACGACTTTGTGTCAACTTAAGTGTATTTGAAATAATATTATGTATATTATGTGATTTAAATAAAATATTAATAATTCTGAAATAATAGTGTCCTGCTAGTTTTACACAAGAATATACAGCCATCTGTGTCAAGGAATGTCAAGGCCAGGCAGATGTCATTTTATGTTCATATCCAATCATGTGCATGTCTACTAATACAAACATTTTTTTTTAGAATTGTTTCATTTGGGCTTTATGGCACTCTGGCGTCTTATCATGAGTGTAGTATTTTTCTGCTTCTTTGATCAAATTCTGGAAAGAAATGAAGGTGAGTAGCATTTAGGCCAGAACTACTAAAAGTGCAAAATACTTATTTTTAGGTATTTGCTGTAACTACATGTTACTACTTATGTTATGATACATGGATCATTTGTCAATGAGGAAATGATAATGGCCACTTCTATTATTGTTTATGTTGGATATCCCTGTTATCTCCAGAGCGTGATGGATTGCTGTCTGTGATTGCGCTGTTCCAACTCCTGGTTGCGTCTGAAAGACTTGAATTTTATTCTCAGCCCTCTTTAGCTGGTACAGTTTTCTTTTCTCTCTGTCAGCCTTTTACAAAGTGAACATGATCATATGAACTGTCAGATAACTGAAGAACAGAAGTCTTAGGGTCATTACATACATTCAGTACAACTTCATGGACAGTATTTATTCAGGTTGTTAAGCTACAAAGTGTTCCATGGCCTCATTAAATTAGTAGTGATGTTCAAGGTTTCCAGGGCTCAGACACATGCTCAGTGTCTGCTGTGCCGTGTTTACATCACTATGGGTTTGAGTCAATGACTGTACAAAGCATGGACAGCATGGTGTCATCCCCTTCAGTTACACATGAAACAGCGGTTCCCCTAACCCTAACCCAGGCCCCCCTTTGACATTGACAAAACACTGTGCACCACCCCCAAAAAGCGTGACCCTTGTGTCCCCCTTTACTTTGTAGGCTACATCCGGGTATGACCGAAAGTGAAACTAGTTTGTAAAACACACTGTAGGTGTGCTGCTTCCCATCAGTAACTAATAAAAGCTGGCTATAATCTCATAACCAAATAAGTTAGTTGCAGGCTACTATGCTGTAAGAACACTGCCATTCCTAATTTGACCAGTAGGGGATTGTTTAGGGTTTTTTCAACTCGTGCCTCCCCTACGCTGTGGGGAGCCCGCCCCCTTCTTTGGGAACCACTGACATAAATTAAGGCAAAATCCCTGATAATGAGTAAGACCAGATGTCAGGTTCTGTGCAATGCTTTAAAATATCGGTCAGGATAGGCCCTGAACCAACCCATATATGGTTAAATCTCCTCTGTTTTTAATTTCCGTCCAGTTGCTTGACTTATTTAAATTCAGTGTCGCACACTGTTTTTTTTTTTTTTTTTTTGATAGATTGATACTTTATTTATCCCAAGGGAAATTTAGGAAATTTTAGGAAATATATGCTACATTCAAACATACCAGAACAAAACCGCATAATGTGTAGAATCAGATATACTCTCATAACAACTCTTATGTAATAAAATCTCATATGCTCTCTTGTAAGTTAAGTAATAATGATTCTCTCCCCCCCCCAAAGAAACACCTAAGACAATTCTCTACATGTATGGAGCTTTTGGTGTAGTTGCAGTTAATGCTATTACCCTGGCAACAGAACTAATGCTGAAATCACGTAAGTAGACATATTAAAACATACAAGTTGACTTGTCAGTCAGAGCTGTTATCTTAACACATACATTTTATTACATATACATTTGTACAAGTGACCCTTCTTTTTCACTATATTTTATAGAAACTATTGGCTAAGTAACTTCTATATTTTGATATAAACTGTGTAGATGTTACAATTTGAAGTTAATTATGAAGTTACAGCAGCATGGTTAGTAAGATCAAACAGTAATATTGAGTCATAGATCATTATTACACAAAACATTAGTGCTGTACGGTGTGCTGCAGGGTCCTGCTATCAAGCAGCAAGATAGAGTGATGAACTGAAATAGCTTTACTCTATGAAAATGACATTCATCAGACCTGCTAACAACAGCTCACACAGAATCACTCTATGAAAAATACATTCATCAGACCTGCTAACATCAGCTCACACAGAATCACTCTATGAAAAATACATTCATCAGACCTGCTAACATCAGCTCACACAGAATCACTCTATGAAAAATACATTCATCAGACCTGCTAACATCAGCTCACACAGAATCACTCTATGAAAAATACATTCATCAGACCTGCTAACATCAGCTCACACAGGTTCACTCTGTTGGAGCACAATACATCTGCTGCAGTGGCCCCACAATTACCAAAGGCATACTACAGCATACACTGACCTTAAAATAATCGTATAATAAGTCGTCATATGATAATATTATTACTGATGGTGCTGAAGCTGGTTGATCTGTTCATTTTAGGAAAAGGACGACGGACTTTGAAAGATCTCCGTGTCATAGTTCTACCATTTGAATGTGTTTTCGTCTTAAGCTGCATTGCTCTATGGATCCATGCTGTCTGTGAGTATAATTAACAAAGTAACCTGTCATAACTATGATATATAGGTTTTGTGGATGACATTAAATAACTGTTAACTCTTTATATTATAAAATATATTGACACAATGGCATACCTATGATTTATAGGTTTTGTGGATTTCATATTAAATAACTGTATTATAAAATATAGGCACAGAAGCGTCGGAGGGGTATGTACCTTTTTTCTCAAAGCAGGTTTATCTTGATACCAATGTTTCTCTCATTGAACTAGGAATTCATTTGTGTTGAAAATTTCAAAATAAATGAATGGTTGCCTCATCACAGGCATGTATCATTACCCTCATGTTTATTATTGTTATGATTACTTTCCTAGAATTAAGCAAGAAGTGGCGATATTACGGAGATATGGTTGTAGACGTTGGTGGAAGGTTTGTCATACCGCATTTTTTATTTTTGTTTCTGTGTAACATTATGTTTCATACTGTACATGTGAATCAGGTTTAATATGAATCAACTGCTTCCTTTAAATACTGAAACCAACGAGTTGGAAGAGGAAATTTCACATCTATGAGCGCTAAACTAAAAGCTTTTACAGGAACTGAAAACCCGATTACAACTACCTGGTTATTCCATGGGGAAATGTAAACTTACTATATCTGCATTTTATTATTCTGCCATTGTTTGTTGCAGATTGTACTTATTACTAGTGTCATTTCCCAAGCTTTGTCAAACTTCTTAGGTACATGATTACTGCAGTACTGAATGATACAATGAATGCCTCCTTCAACAGTTTTTGAAGGATGGTGCTAAACCATCGGAGGCTCTTGAGATGTTAAGTCAGTCTGCACCTCCACCTGCTGGACCAGACACTCCACAGGTACTAACCAAACTGCTATGTTCACCAGTGTATTGGGAAATGCATTGGTCATATACTGACAAATACAGTCTTGTGTTGCCTTATGGATCTTATTTACTTTTATATGTAATGGGTTAGAAAGCATTAGGTTTTGATTTTAAGAATTCTTGCAACAGTACTCTACAGCAGGAAAGCTAGGATTTTTTTTTTTGCAGTTTTCATTATTGTTGACTAATGATTTCCTCCTGTCATTTGGTGGTGTGCACGTGTATTTTTTGTGTTTGTGATGATTATTGAGGAATAATTGTTGGGGATCCAGTCATGAGATGGTGTTTATTTCTTGTTGTCTAATTAATTCATTTATATTTTATTTGTTTGTGTTGTTTAGTACATCTGTCTAATTGGTGTTTTGTATTAAACAGGAGAGTCCACCAGATCCTCCTCCTGAAGCAGAGACAGAAATAGATTCCATTGGAAATGTCCCAGAAGATAGACACAAATTCACCTGGACAAGTTGGAAAGAATGATTCACACTTCCCTGACACAAATCCAGAAAGAGAAGAAAACTGTAAAGTTGAAGCAAATGCAGATACAGATGGACATACAACTGGGTCACCACTTTCAGTGGATGTACACATAAACACACACTCGTGTGAAACAATTGCAAGTGAGAATGATTCATTGCTGAATCACGGAAGTGAAGTACAAACAGACTCCACAAAGCCAAGAGACAGTTCAGCCCAAGAGAGCTCACCACTTCTGGGAAAATACATCAATGAAAGTGTCTCACCTTCGGAATCAGAATAACAGACAGATGTATGCCCAACAAGCCCAAACTGCAGTTGTCCAGTAAGGAACAGAAAAAGATCATAGTGGACAACAGATCTGATCTGAGCAGCCTTCGGGTTCAGTGTTGCCCCAAGTTAATGTCTCTGAAATTCAAAAGTCATATCTGTATTTAAACTATGTGTCATTAAATGATGTTTAACATTGTCACTTGCTTGTCACTTGTCATAGATGCCTTAATCATCAGTAGGAGTTGAACAAAGTTCTGAGCAGTGTTTGAGTGAGCAGTGTGATGGGAGCTGTAATGACGTAATAAGCGGAGCATTACAAGCTGTAAATCGTTTATGTTACAGTGATGACTATATGTTATATTAACACAATAGTATTATATAAGGGCATCACTTTTTTCACAAATTTTAAGATAGTCCATGAATGAAGTAGATAAAATGATCTCTTCTGGATAATTAAACTAGTTCCATAGGCATCTTCTCAGCAGGTGGTTTGATAAAATAAAATATGTGACTGAACTTAAGTGTAATATTTCTTTTTAGCAGTTTTCAAAGCAATTCAAAGAACTTTTCAAATGTGATCTCTGTCTAAATTAAATTCAGCATAGTTTAGTCAATTTATACTGCAAACATACTGTAGACAAACGCTCCTTGAACTTGTTGGAATCTAAATGAGCACGCCAAAGTTGAAGAAGGGACCGGAGAGTTGAAGTCAGGTTTCTGTAGTTTATTTCGGCGTGGAGACCCCTCTCAGCTGGTGCTCAGAGAAAGGCCTACCTGATAGCAGAATGTGTTGGCATTTATACATTTCAGTCAGGTAGAATACAATAGGGGAGGGGATGACTACACCCTTTAGGTGAGAGGAAGGGGGAGACAGTGGGGTGAGTGGTTCACCTATGGGGGAGGGGGGTGATACCAGGGTACAAAGGATTTTAGCAGGGGGGAGGCTATCTGGGGGGGGGGGGGGGAGGGGTTCACATGCCACTTGTTCAGGTCTCAGTGAGACAGACAGAGTACACATAAAAAACGAGTTGCAGATACAAAATAAGGAGTTAATGTCTTACAACAACAGAATAGCAATATTTCCAGTTCCATCAAACTGAAATCCAATTTATCAGAAAACGAATTTCTTCGTAAACAACTAACGATGTACAGCATAGCAGTGAGTAATATGACCGCTGCATGAAGTGAGAGAATGAGCAAGAATTAAGTGAAACTAGAAAATTATTGAAAACATAAACACAGAATTATACATATATACATATGTATATAATTATAACAAAATATTTGGGGGGGGGGGAGTAGTCAACACCAATCTTTTTACAACCTACTGTGTAACATGACCGCTGCATGAAGTGAGAGAATTAACTAGAATTAAGTGAAAGTACAAAATAAAGACATGCCCTCCACAATTATTGGCACCCTTAATGAATATGAGCAAAACAGGTTATGAACAAATATGTCTGCTGTTTATCCTCTTGGTCTTTCAAAATATTCACAAAAATTTTACCTTTTCATTAAAGTAAAATTATTGAAAGAAATTTTTTTTTTGACATTAAATCAATATTATTCTCCAAAACATGTGTGCCACAATTATTGGCACCCCTTAATTACATTTTTTGTGCAGCCTCCCTTTGCCAAGATAACAGCTCTGAGTCTTCCCCTATAATGCGTGATGAGGTTGGTGAACACATGGCACGGGATCTGAGACCATTCCTACATACAGTATCTCTCCAGATCCTTCAGATTCTGAGGTCAACGCTTGTAGACTCGGCTTCAGCTCATTCCACAGATTTTCTATGGGGTTTAGGTCGGGGGACTGTGATGGCCATGGCAAAACCTTTATTCTGCAGTAACATACATTAACATCAACAAATGTATTAAACATTGCAAAGTCGGAGACCTAGGCTACAATTAAATCCACGTAAGCGCGTGATGTATAGGCTGTATTCCAAGACATCCATAACTCACCTTCGAGAATAAACTTTGAAGCCTTTCTCCGAACTTCATTTTTTTCTTTCTTTGTTATATTGGGCAAATATCGGCCTTCAGATTTGTAGTCCAAAATTGATTGGTACAGTGTTGGATCCATTGCTTTAAATTGTTGGTCAATAGATTGCTTTCAATTGTCGGTCAATAGCTACTGTCGTCGGTCAATTGTTGTTGTCGGTATGGATCAAAGGCCTTAATGGCGTTCCCAAAAGTGTGTCGTCTCTATGGAGTAGCGTCATTTCCGAATTGGATAATATACGCCTAGGCTACAATTAATGTATTCAGTAGCTATCACATGCTGTTTAAATGTATAGAAATTATAATAAAATACTAATAAAAAAACTAGATATGGCTAGATTAATATGTTGACATATGATGCTCTTAATTATAGAAAATTAACCTTTATTTTGTGTTGTGTATTAGTAAACTTGATAGGTTAATGCAGGTAGTCTGCGTGATGGTTGACAGCCAATGAGATACTGAAAGGGACGTGATGTGCGTGTAGGCCTATTTCATAGAGCATGTATCAATAGGAGATTTTC
>NC_045153.1:29934957-30067457 GCF_900700415.2 Clupea harengus
GTCGAACTGTCCTTCTCCATAAGCATATTGAACTGCCATTTCTTACCCTTGCCCTACCTGTCCCCACAGATCTTGGCCCTGGTGGCGGTGTACTACCTCCACGAAGGACTTCCCAATCACTGCAGGAAGGCATGGAAATCCCCATCACCTCCCAATGTCTGTGAGTAGGACCACTGCAGATGGGCCTACACTGTACAAAAATAAAACTACGGTTTGTTCAGTATAGTTGATATTATTAGTTATAAAAACAAGAAAATATATATTACTATGAATGTATGCAGAAATGCATGTTAGACCAACAAAATGCACCCTACTGATGTGTCAACATGCTTTAGAGAATAAGCTGAACTTTATTGTCATTAGAAGAAAGTTGGTCGACACACGGGGGTTTCAACGGGGCTCCTCGAAGATCTCTGCACATGGATCTCCCGCCTGGAAGTTTACAAATTTGACGACGTTAAAGCCTGGAAAAGTAAGTATTACTAGTGTTGTGTCGTTTTGAGAATTTTATCTTAGTAATCAAGTGTTTTAGAAGAACTGAATGATTTAAAAAAAAAAAATGCATTTTAGCTCAAATATTTTTTCGTCAGATGTGCTAGTTCGAATAGCACCCTCTGCTTTTGCAACGCCTCAATGTCAACGTGCTTCAGTCAATATAGCTTTTTCAACAATTTACCGTCGTTAAACAATACTTTTCAGTTTCAATTAACACATTTTCATGTTAGTCCTCTGAATTTAGGGCTGTTCTGAGCCCCAAAAGACTGACATTTTTGGATTTTAAATCTGAATTGTAAACCTGTGAGTAAGTGGCCTTTCTGTGTTTTTATTATTTTAATTTGTATTAATTAAATGCATTATTATATGGAGGAGGGTTAACTCCATAGGGCCACTTGTCTTGTTGTTTTTATTTAGCAAAGGTCACAGTGAAATAAAGTACTTAAAAATTTGCAACATTGTGTATTATGGATTGATTTTAGTATTTAAGTTGTATAATTTTGCAGGCCAACATAAAAAAGTAAATATAGTGAAAAGAAAAATCAATTTATTCTCAATTAACTTTTTGTAGTTTGCATGTTCTCCCCGTGTTCACAAGGGGTTTCCTCCAAAAATAACCCCAACAGAAAAAACATGCAAAAACAGAACA
This sequence comes from Clupea harengus, assembly GCF_900700415.2. Lineage (NCBI taxonomy): Eukaryota > Metazoa > Chordata > Actinopteri > Clupeiformes > Clupeidae > Clupea > Clupea harengus. The sequence goes on from NC_045153.1 coordinate 29,936,102, forward strand.
TTCTCCTGTCCGTCCGTGACCGAGACGGACGGTTCACTTGGTCCCCGGGCGCTGAGAAGCTGCCCACTGCTCCTGGGGGCCAACATATGATGATTGCATATGAAATTGGATGTGAGTAATTCTTTGATTTTACTGAGTACTTGTTTGTGCCTTGTGTTATACCACCACCATTTCTATTGTAGGGCAGAGTGAAGGGAGTAACTCTGGCAACCCCAGTACTAGCAATGACTATTTGAGTAAGCAAGCTCCATATTATGCATATTCACAATAAGATGAGAAAGATGTTGGGTTGCTTGGATTTGGCACAGTTGCTCAAATAAACATCTGTGTTAATTTCAGCTGCAGCTGAGGTTTTTGCGAAAGCCAAAACACTTGTGCAGCCGCAGGTTGTGAAGAAAAAGCAATATCCACTGGCAGCTAAACAGTCAAAGCCTGCGCATATTAAGGTTAGAAAAGTATTTTCTGAGCCTCAATATACACAATATTAGGTCAAGAAACAAAAGGTGTCTCAGTGAAATGTATTAGGTCAGATAGAATGTATTCTTTCTTTTTCTTAAACTTAAGTTAAAATGGCTCCCATGGAGTGGAGGCCAAGGATGGCAAAGAGGTCAGGGAAATTTCATAAAATAATTTTGGAAGAGATCCCTCCCGGGGTTGTCCTGCAGGGAGATGAGACCTATGATGAGCTTCTAAAGATCGGAAATGAAATGTTCTGGCCTGACGATCGTCACCAAAGTGAATTCACCCTTTGCCATCCAGACGGTAGTCGGTGGACCAAGGTGGAATTCACCAATGAGTTCATGACTATTTCTGACATGAGCAATCCTTGGAAAAGGATACTTTATGTTGGACGAAAGGAATTGGGTAATTTGGGTAATGTTACAATTAATATCACAAGTTTAATAGCTCTTTAGTACTAAATGTCTGTTATTTTTGCAGAAGTTATCTGCATGGATGATCAAACTCTGGCACCAGGTATGTTCATGTCAGCCAAAACTAATTGCCATAGTGGAAATATAATATTTTAGTGTCTATATGCATGGCTACATGTTCTAGTTATGAAGTAGTCTGTATACTGTATGTACCAATGGAATTTCAACTGAATTTTCTGTTTCTGCTGTTGTGTTTTGTAGATGAAGAGGATCAGGATATGTTTGAGGTAATGGCATGATCTGGTCTGATCTTGCACCCACAAATTCTCAAAGATACTGTCAGTGTATTGGTTAGAAGTGTAGAAAAGAGGATATGCATACTTTCACTGTTTGTGTTTGTAGGATTCCAGTGCTGAGTCAACAAGAGCCAGTAGTGCAGGGACAGGCGCAACTGGAGACATTTTGCATCTCAGGGTCAACAGCGAGTCAACTCCAAGTCAACTGCAGTCAGGGTCAGCTGCAGCTGGGGCAGCGATAGGTCAGAATTTGACACCGGAGAGTGTGCAGTGGAGGGAAATAAGAAGTCTCACATGTCCAATAGTGGAACTTCTTCCAGAGCATCACACAATCCCACTATGCCCTCTTGTAAGCATTTTGTTTTCTAACCAGATATTTTCTTTTCACATGTCATTTATGGAAAGATGAACATCTCATGTATAAAGGGAAGGGACCACTGTTCCTCAAAACAAAATGTTCAACCCATAGGCCCGTTTGAGGTCACTAAAAGCTGCATGTAGAACAAAGAGCAGGACAATTTGGTGAGTTAACTGTTTCAGTTTAATTTGCCCTATGGGTTAGCTTCAGCTGTCAGTCCACTATTTGATCAATGTTGCATCATATTTTCTTACTGAAAGCACTCACAGTGCTGGGGGGTCCTGGAGGAAGGACGGTCCGGGATGGGTGAAATGCAGAGCGTACATTTCACAGCGACCTCAGGCCTGCGTGTGCGTGTGTTTCCGTGTCCTGTGTTGCCTCCATAAAATACACGTGTGTGTTGCAGTGTGCCGCTTGTGGCAATAAAGAACTGACTGAAGTCAGCCTTGTTTGTTTGTTGTTTGTTGTAGTACTCTGAACAACACGATTCACTGAACAAACAAATCTAAGTTGGCAAAATGAGGAATTTAAAGTTGTGTCTATCAAGAAAACTAAATATTATTAATAAGGACAACAATGACATTGTAGTTGGTACAATCACACAGCAAATTGTTGGGAAAACGCAATCTGAATCCTCTTCTTCGCGCACTGCATGCCGTATTCAGAGTGGTAACGTGCACCTCACCATTTGCAGTGGTCCCTTTTTTGCAGTGCCTGTGCCTAAGGTGTGTTGTGTGCAGGTGTGTGTGTGTGTGGACGTGTGAGTAGGCACCAGAATCAAGAGCACGGGTGGCGTGTCGGTCTCACTCCTTTTCCAGGACAGGTAACCCCCTGCAACAGCTGCTCCCCCATCAGTGTCCCCTACCCTTCTGGTGGCAGCCATTACCCTCCCTCTTGCTGATTCCGTATTTTATTATGTATAAATACATATTTATTTTTCTATTCAAATACCACATATCTGTTATTACTGAAGCGTTTCTGTGCGAGAGCCCGCTTGTCTCTTGTCGCCGCTTGTCTCTTGTCCCCGAAACCTTACAACCAGGAGGTTACACAAGAAAAGGCACTATACCATCTTAAAGCCAGGCACCTGGACTCGCCTTCTAAATAAAAAAAATTTGGAACGCCACAAAATCTTGATGTACTCTTAGCTTCAAAAGGGCAAAAGTGCACCCCAACAGTGCGTCAAGGTGCGTAATTATAGTTGGTCACTTTACAGAATGCCAATTAGCTCAGAAACACTGCCTAAGGAGCATGAACCAGTGATCCTGGACTGCTCACTGGAGCAGGTGAATGAAAGTCTCCAGAGCGGCAAAGGGAAACGACATTTGGCCGGTGAAGAGAGGGTGAAGGTGTCGGAGGAGCTCTGGCAGGGGAAAGAGCTTCCTCGTGTGTGGAGAGCAGCCAAGGCCAAAAAAGCTGATGTCCATGGGCGACCCTGAGCCTAGCCACCTACCCAGCCTACCTACTCTGAGAAAGGCGAAGCGAAAGAGGGGAAATAAGGAGTTACAGCACAAACATCCGGTGTTGTCACTGCAGCTTCTGAAATACAGTGCCTGTTTGAGTGGGAGCATTTTTGACATTGGGCTGGACAAGTTATTATGCCACTAATGGACTCCTTTTGCAGATGTAGGTGTACCAGTCCCTTTCAAAGCTCCATGGGTCAAGTGTTAGCTTTGATGCCACTGGTTCTGTGGTAAGACGACAGACCAACAGATAAATCTGGCCACATATTCCTATATCAAGGAGTCCTGTCCTGTCTGCTCACGCTGGTGTACGCACATATGTAGTAAAGGTGCTGTCTGAAAAGCACAACATTGATAGCATTGCAAACTGGCTAAGTGTGTGGCATAGAGCAGGGGCACAAATTCCAAAAGAGGCTGTGTCAGATTTGTCACTGGCAATACTAAGGGCTCTTGTCAAGGCCTTCACAAAATTCCTAAATTTCCCTCGGGATTAATAAAGTATCCATCTACACCTCAGGTCCTACATAAATAACTGCTTTGGTTTCCTACTGGGTCACTCAGACTGTCAGTTACCTCCCTGCTTCATCCGAGTAGATGTTGCCCAGTCCATCAAACTAATCACTCGATGGGAATGTCTAAAAACAAGGGACGTCGAGTAAAGGACTTCTATGTGAGGGCCTTAGCACAGCTTTTTTTTTTTCCTAAGTGTACAGCTTTTACAATGTAACTCAATAGAAGACGCAAGACACCTCTCATCCAATCTACATGCCATTACATGCCATTACATGAACTAACATGAGCACACAGCAGTCAGATATAAATTACACTAACTCAAAACACTTAAGCACACTTTTACAATGGATTAACAGATAACACCATAAAAACATTATCCTACCAGTAGCATCCCTGGAAATGGCCAGCAAGTTAATTCCCCAATTCACCATCCATCAGCAGTCAACATGTGCTTTACAAACACTCACACACTACCTGTGCTTAAATGACTTTGCACTTCCTACTTCCTGGCATGAGGACCACTGCCTGTTTCAAAATAAGAGTTTTCTTTTTTCTCAAAACAAAAGTCAATTTCCAGTTAAGATCTGACAGCACAATCGGCGACTACAAGGCTATACACTGCGCAAATTGAGTTAAGCTACAACCAGTAAGGAACGTGTCCCATTCCTACTCTGTTGGTGCCTAGTCTCTCTTTTGCCTCTTGTCGCTATTAGCATTGAAGGCTTCGTACTCCTCAGGTTTCGCTGCTGTACTATCCACCGGGTCTCCTGCCGGATTTCTTCTTCCCTGGTCGCTGACGCGGAGCAGTGGGTGACGTCACCAGGACTGTGCCTAGCGGAGGGCAGCAGTATCGCGGTGAGCCACTAATGGACAGCTTTCTTTCTTTTCTTTGTGGGGATTCTAGGGTCGATCCCCACTCTTTGAACTTTTATGTTGTCTGTCTTGTAGGGATGAGAATTGATAAGATTTTAACGATTCCGATTCCATTCCGATTCCTGCTTATTGATCCCATTCCTTATCGATTCTTTTAGGGTGAGGAATAAAAAACAACAAACCCGTTTGGAGCCTACTCTTTTTTTAACATAAATGTTCTTTTATATAATATTCTCTGAATAGATGTATACATTTACATGTTTTAAATAACCAAAAACAAACTTAAGAATAGGTCAACAAACTCTCAAAGTGGGGTCCAGAGACCCATAGCCTAGGGATCCTTTTCCTTGATGGGGTGCCAGGGGGTCCCATCAAAGAAAAAAATTATTAGTTTTGACTATAATTCCAACCATAAGTAACAGAATGTATGACCGATCTGGTAATGGGTTTCATACAATTCTTGTAATAAAACATCTAAACTAAAAAATCTCATCAGATGGGGGAGCCTGGAAAAGAATCTACTTGCCCTTGTCTAATTTGTGGCAGTTGAGGGGTCCTTGATATACAAGAGTTTGAGAACCGCTGTGCTAAATAATATTTGAACATGGCAAGTTTTTGAAACAGCAAGAGTTGAAACATTTTCAACTTTTTGAGAGGCAACGCATGTGTCAGCCAATCAAATTGCCTTTCATGCATAACTGACAGCACAGGCGCTAGCCAATCAGATCGCGTTCATGCTCATGGCAATAAAGCGCGAAGCTAAAAAAAAAGGATGGCGGACCAAACTCCGTAGATGGGCGTATTTGTACCTAAAAGTTGTTTGTTTTACTTTTTTTTTAAGTTACAGAGAAATAGACACTGTACAATGTGAAAACCCCTTTATTGTAACTGAAAAATACGTCTGATAGGATTTGCGAGGTGTCTGAGCCACCTATCTAATGTTAGCATGCTACTACTCACAAGGTAAGCTGCTTGCTAGTGGCGTGATTGGTTTGTTGACCTGTCAATCTCACTATAACGTCTCTGTTATCAACACAACCTCATGCGCCAGACTCCTCCTCCGCCATCCGTTGGATCAACGCATTCCAACGCGTACGTCGTAGCTCGCTAAGCGGTTTAGCGAATTTTCAGGCTAAGATAAAAACGCCCCCTCTTTTTGGTTCGTGGAAGCAACTTTTGATAAATCACCATAGTAACATATCAATTAAGTTAGCCTGCGCTGGAGCAGGTTAGTGTTAAGTGTAGCTGGATAAGCTTGCCACACCCCCGGAAAAAGGAGGGATCCCATTGACCAAGGACTTATATTAGATAGTTAGATTAGCGTAGGGAGAGAGTTCTTTGTGATCGCCAAGATCCATTATTCCATTATGACGAGTTCTTGTATGAGCGCTACCGATTCAGCCGACAAGGAATAATTAATTTACAAGACCTTCTCGAGTCATTTATTGCAAACACCACAGTCGAACATTGACTGTCTTGCACTTTTTTGGGAGTGGTACATTTTTGTGTTATTAGTACACCATAGCATATCATTATTGTAGAAAATAATTAAGGTGGACTCATGATAAGAATAGAGAGAAATACAGACAATTTATTTTCACTGCTTCAATTTATTGCATTTGTTATTAATACATTTAGTCATTTAACAGACGCTTTTATTCAAAGCGACGTACAAGGAAATGTAAAACTACATCGAGGAAGGAGGTGAGGGGATTCGAACCATAGATATCACCCTATAAACATCCCAACACACCTTGCTCTCACAGCGGTGGCGGTGTTGAATTTGGCCATGATTATGGTCTAGTATTCTTCATAAGCGTTCATGTTCAACTCCTGCTCACCAGCAGAGAAAAAAGAGCCCTTTTCTTTGATTTTCGAACCATTCGTTAGAAAATCATTGTTTTGGCGATCGACCTTTCCTGCCTTTTGAAGTAGGACGTGCACGCGCAATTGCCCTGATAAATTTAGTCTGGTTGAAATTAACCACATGATTTGGAGGCGGATGAGCCGTTGACGAACCGATATTTGCTGTTCTCAATCAGCTCGCTAATGTTAACGGGCTAAAAGGACAATTGATTAACTTAGCTTCAGCCCTTACGACGAACGGGGCCCAGGTGTGTTCCTGATTAGCTGGGCTATAAAAGCCCTGACCAGCCGGCAGTCAAGGCTGCTCTGGTCCTCCTGGCATTTGGCTCTTTGGTTTGTCATTGGAATTTGGGTTCACCGTTGGTCGGTTTTTGGTTCTTCGTTGTCGTTTGGAAGTTGGATCTCTGTTGTCTTTTATTTTGTTTACCCCTAAAATGACTTTGCACGACATTTTGGTTTACTCTTCACAATACTGAATTGCACCACACTTTTGCATTCCTTATACTTTGAAATAACCTTTGTCCTTTTAGTAAATAATTTATTATTATAAAACCAGCGTGGCCTCCCCTTTATGTTCGTGCCATGAGCCGTGCACGTAACATATAGACACGTGCACTTTTGAAAGTGAAAAAGCCGCTATAGCCTGCAAAAGAATAAGAGGGAGGCCCACATATGAACTCATAGCCAGTGAAATTGAGCAAATCCATTCCATGTATGGACTTACACACAGGGTTGACGGATCTCCATTCACTTTGAATGGGGTGACGTCATCCTTTGCCGAACTGAATTATGGCTCTGTTGGGTTCCCGTGCGTTGCGTTTCATGCTTTGCTTGCAGCAAGAGTTGAAGAATGTTCAACTTTTCGAGAGGCAATGCATGCGTCAGCCAATCAAATTGCCTTTCATGCATAACTGACAGCACAGGCGCTAGCCAATCAGATCCCGTATATGCTCACGTCTAGAAAGCGGCAAGCTCAACAAAAAAAAAGATGGCGACCAAACTCCGTAGATGGTCATATTTGTACCCAAAAGTTGTTTGTTTGACTTTTTTTTGCTTAGATTTTTTAAAAGTTACCGAGAAATAGACACTGTACAATGTAAAAACCCCTTTATTGTAACTGAAAAATACGTCTGATAGGATTTGCAAGGTGTGTGAGCACCCTACCTAATGTTAGCATGCTACTGCTTACAAGGTAAGCAGCTTGCTAGTGGCGTGATTGACAGGTCAACAAACCAATCTCACTATAACATGATATTTACCACAAGAGGATGGAGTCGAGGGCAAGAAATATCATGCGGGATCACTCACACCCCAATGCCAGCATCTTCACCCTGTTGCCGTCGGGTAGACGCCTATGCAGTTTAAATTCAAGGACTGAGAGACTTAGGAGGAGTTTTTACTCACAGGCAGTGAGACACTTGATCTCAAATTTGAATTCAGCACTCTTTCCTTAATTTAATCCTTTTAATTCATTTTTTTTTTTTTTTGCAAGGTGTGGAGCATAGACCCTTTTACATTTCACTACATTCATGTATGTGACAAATAAAGCACTTGAACTTGATATTCACATTTCTATTAAAATGGCTTGGGTGCAATGTAGGGCTGAAACGATAACTCAAGTAACTCGAATAATTCGATTACAAAAAAAATTCTGGACTGTTATTATTGACACACGGGCATTCAAAGATGCGCGCGCATTCAGAGATCCAAGATTTTAATGATGGAAGACAATCAAGCGAGCAGCTGTAAAAGGCAGAAACTGTCAAAAGTTTGTGATCATTTCAAACTAAAAAAAGAGTACAACAGTGTATTTGCTGCAAAACCTGGCATATCATCAACGCACCTGGCATCTCATCAATGCTTCAGCATCTTAACAGAAAAACATCCGCATGTCAACAGTTCACCAAGCGGAGCTGTCATGGAAAAAGGTGTCCGGGTGCCAAAAGGGGTCCGGGTGATGTAATATTGGCTTCGAACGACTCTTGAGTGACAGTTGCTATACCAACGCTTGCATTACGTCAGCGGACACTTTTTTGGACGTGACAGACTTGCGCTGCATTAAATACCTCAATAACGCAATTTACCCCAGAGCATCTCCCATTATACTTCTCTACCTGAGACCAGCTTGCCTGTATTTGACCTGCCATAAACCAAGCAAAACAACCATGTGCTTGATGTTTGACTGTGTTAGGAAAGTTGACTCGCTAGTTAGTTATAGTATCCAAGTAATCAAATTTCAGGTTCGCGCTAGCATCTTGTTAGCGATTAGCAATTCCTTTGTTGTGTTTCTCTAAGAAAGTCCTTAATGTGTTGTGATATTTAGACATATCTGACGGCACCCACAATTACATTTTCACAAAACAGGGAATTATTTGCAGCAACTTTAACTGTAGAGCACAACAAAGTAATTGCTAATCGCTAACGAGATGCTAGCGGCGAAACCTGTTGAAATTTGCTACAGGATACCTGCAAGGCAGGTGTAGCTAAAACTACAGCTTAGTCTCTTAATATTGTGCCTAAAAGGACACTATGTAACCCGGACACTTTTTGGCTATCAGTCAGATAGTCTCAAGAGTTGTTCAAAAGCCATCAGCTGCTTTTTAGTCGCTTAATATTGGCTGCCAGTCTCCTGTAAGTAAGCACATAGGGTTAGCCACTAGCATCTCGTTAGCGATTAGCAATTCCCCCGTTGTGCAACAATCTTAAGCGACTAAAAAGTAGCTGATGTCTTTCGAACGACTTGAGACTCACTGACTCCTAGTCAAAAGGCGTCTGGGTTACGTATTGTCCATTTAGGCACAATATTAAGCGATTAAAAAGTAGCTGATGGCTTTCGAACGACTCTTGAGGCTCACTGACTGATAGCCAAAAGGGGTCCAGGTTACGTAATGCTATTGTTGGTATAGCAACTGTCACTCAAGAGTCGTTCGAAAGCCATTGTGACATCACCCGGACCCCTTTTTCCATGACAGAGCCTCTTCAAGCAGGGCCCTATTCCTCGTACGTCGATCAAATGTTCTATTAGCCAGTTTAAATTAACGCGATGATTGAAGACAGGCTATCTCTGTTCCTCCAAGGCTGATCCACGCTAAAACAATGTCGTTAATTTGAACCAGACTTCAGTTATCAGGGTAATTGCGCGTGCCTGTCCTACTTCAAAGGGGTAAGCGTCGATCACCAAAACCATGATTTTGTAACGGTACAATGGCTACTAAACTTAAAGAAAAGAGCTTTCTTTTTCTCTGCTGGCGAGCAGGAGAGTATAATGAACCATTACGAAGAATACAAGACCATAATCATGGCAAAATCAAGACTTTGATGCAAGGTGCAAGACTTTTGAGTCTTGGAAAACATTGGGCCTCATTCTCGAACGCAGTTAAGAAGAATTTAAGAAGGAATTTCTTCTGAATTGGATTTAGGAAAACATTTGGCATTCATGAAAGTTCTCTCATCTGGGATTTGTTCTGAACTTCAGAAGACTTTCCGAACTCGAAATAGCAGTCGTAACCCCGTGGGCCATCTTGTGTTTTTTTTAAGGAATCGCATTTAAGAAAACTCTCCGTGTTAGAAGTGTTAATGAATTTGTGAGAAATCGTTGGTGATTGCGTTCACATCAACTCTAGACATCCTCAGATCAAATTAATTATAATAATAATTACAAGAATATTTGTACCAATCTGGAATTTTCATTTGTAGTTCCACGTTGGTGGAACGAACTGCTTAGCACTACCAGAGCAGGGGCGTCCCTCTCTACCTTTAAGAAGCTTTTGAAGACCCAACTCTTCAGAGAGCACCTCCCTTCCTAACTGGCACTTCGACTAGTGCTTAACTTGCACTTACAGCAGTTACATTCCTGCACTTCGTTTTTATTTTCTATTTCTTATGTAAAGTAGTATTTATTGTTACACTAGGTCTCTATTGCTTGACGGTGCTCGCTTTCCGCTTTGAAATGACTCGTTTATGAGTTGCTTTCGTGTAGATTCGGTCGATTCCGACTGCACTACGGTTGCGTGCCCTTACAAGGAGCTGGCGGGGCGTGTATGTATGCAAATTCAGGAGCACGAGAACGCGCTTTCAATTTTAGAAAACTCTTCCGGTGGAGCACAGCTCAGAACACTTCTGCTGCGTAGGAACACATTTTCAAGCGTTCATGAATTTGTCGGATGTCTTTTTCTTACGTTGTTTTTCCGAAGCCCGTAAGAAACATTTCAGAAGAAACTTCAGAAAATGTTCGAGAATGAGGCCCATTGATATTGAGATGATCAGTCAACAGTAATGAAAGAAACAACTTTGGAGAGTGCTGCAGCATCAGATATGCTGAACAAAATTAAGGAAAGGTGGACACGAAGAGGTCAGACCTTAGCACAAGGTCAAAAACCAGCCGACTATGGGTAAACTATCAGAAGATGCTGCAGACAGCCTGGGCTCTGATCAAAGCAGATCGTACAGGATCTTGGAAGATGCACTTGCGCACAATGTTGGACTGTCTGCCAATATTTGCCGCCGCTGGCCACTACAACTACCTAAAATCAGCATATTTCTACCTCCAAGAAATGTGCCAACTCGACACCAGACACCCTGATGTACATGACAAGTTTTCCAGGGGTTTCCATGTGATCCGCCGCAGCAACCAGTACTGGGCAGGCCTTAGCTCTGACCTTGTCATCGAGCAGACATTGATGCGATCCTTGAAAAGCAGTGGAGGCTTGACCCATGGAAGTGGAATGACTGAAGAAATGCAAGCATTGTGGACCATGTCTACACCCATCACATCTGAATACAACAACGCCATGCAGGAATTCAATGACCTCACCTACACGACAAGCGAGCAGCACCGAAAATCCTCAGAAGCAAGGATGAAAAGAGATAATTCTGATCTAGAAAATATCAAGGAAAAGCTTAGCACTTGCACACCATTCTCTCCAGACCCATCTCTGAGAAAAAATGTAACTGGTGTTGTTGCCAAAGAGGTGAATGTGCATGAGTTTGAGACTGTTGGCAATGAGATCATTGAAAAGATGATTGGAAAACCTGTTTTTGGAATATCCTTCAAATGGAAAGACCGGGCAAAAACCCTTGCAGATGACTCCACCTTCAAAGTTGCCCAAGACCGAACCATTGATCCTGCTTTGCTGTTCCAACGGTTCCTGATCATGTCGAAAACTGGGCAGTTTTCACTGGAAGATGTAATGAGCTATGAGCTCTGCTCATTTCCTGCAGCCCTGTTCGAAGGCAAGGAAATCTTCCTTAAAGCCAACAAGCCCCAACTAGCGCAGACAGTCATTGAGTTCTCAAGCAAGAAATCTAACAAAACGGTCCTGGATTCCATCCCACCAACTGAGCATTATGTCCTTGATGGTGGTTCCCTGGTTCACCGCTTGGCATGGAAAAAGGGTGACAGTTACGGTGCCATTGCACAGTCATATGCAGACTTGCAGATATCCATATGCCTTTATGGTAAAGCAACAGTCGTTTTTGATGGTTATAGAGAAGGTCCATCCATCAAAGACAATACGCATCAGAGACGTGGTGAAAACACTCACCCCATTGTTAACTTCAATGCAGAGACTGAGTTTGTGGGAAGAAAGGATGATTTTCTTTCCAGATCTTGCAACAAACAAGGACTTTGTTTGTTGATCTCAGGATCAATCTTATGACCAAGGAGCTGGAGAAGAAGGGCTGCTCTGTTATCAGTGCATCAGGTGACGCAGACGTGGACATTGTCAAAGCTGCAGTCAAGGCCAAATATGCAATTACTTAAGGGGAATTTTACTTATTTTTCGCATATATATGCTTGTAACCAATTACTTTAATATATAATTGTACTTGTACTCACTTATCTATCATGCAAATATGCTAATTCGAATATTACATGGCCAAAACATGTATCAGGCACCAGTATTCCTGGTCTAGGAGGTAAACAAAGGAGTAATGGTCATTTTAAGGACCTGACGGCCGCCATTTTGAAAATGGTAAACTTTTAGTATGTTTTAAGTACATCTGATACTACTGTAAACCACTGAGAAACCTTTTGTTAGAATCTTTTTGGGGTCAAGTCATATTTGCAGCTGACTATTAACTCTTTCAGAATAAGTAGACAAAAACAAGCCCAAAGAGTATCTTAATTGATAAGAATGAATATACTTATGAGGATATATGTACTGCATGCGCTTATGTATCATTTACTATATATGTGTATATACATGTATGTGTAGATGACCATATAGAAGTAGGAGTTTGAATCTGTGTATGGGCGGATTAGTATGTATTTATGTATGTATTGTAGAGTTTTCGCTTAGTTGTGTCCACCTACAAAGATTACCGTGTGCTTTTCAAGTGCTTTCACGGTCAACCCTCGCGGTTATAGGCCACGCGACTTTTCAATACGGAACCCATGTCACAGTATTGTCTTATAGTCAAGTTACGAGAAGAGACCCCCTGGGGAAACCTGGGGCCGGTATTTCAAAATGATCCCACAGGATTAATCCTCCTAGATTGTATTAAATCCTGATCAGATCCTAAAAACTGCTATTTCAAAGCAAATCTGATACTGAAGATTCAGATTCAGATTCGGGAATCCAATCCTGCCTTTGATCCGGATAAAAAAACTGCTGTTTGAGTATTTCAAAACTTTAGTGGGAAATCTGGATCAGTTTGATCCTAAAAATCAGGATTACCCTGATCCCACCTCAGAGGTGGATTTGAGGGAGATTACATGTAAAGGTTTGAACAGCCTAAGTTTAACTGCTCCCAAAGTTCTTCGTTTGATCAGACCCTCCAGGAAGTTGCGATCGCACCAATTCACGCGAATTCAACGATTCCTCACGAATTCAGCGCGACGTTGCAATTGTAACACATCACCGCAACTTTCCCGCAAATTTGACAAATCATTGTCATCTCCCACAACTTTCTCCCTTCCGCGGCTACACCAAGGGCGGAAATTCTGCCCTGCACTAGCAGAGTTCTGAGAATGGCTACACCAGACGTGGATCCCATGTCCTCCGAGAATTCAGAAATAGATCTGGCTTCAATTTTTATAATTTTCTGCGAACGGTCATATCGCTATATTACTAATAATTAACACTAACACAGTTCATGGAAATAATATTTAGGTCACTTAAACATGTTTATCACAGTATGAAACAGTCAAAACACGTAGTCATTGTTTTTGAGGGTGTGAGGGAAAGCATAACACAAGGTTTACTATGAGCATACGTAGCTAGCATATGTTTCTAGATAACTGTCTAACAGTTGTTGCCTTCTCACGAGACGAATATTTTAATGATGTCAAAGTAAAAGTCCAATACTATACTTCTGTTTGTTTCTATAACAACAATACAAGCATACATTTGCTGGCCTAAATAAGCAGAGGGCAGAACAGCCTATTTTGCTACATTTTTGTAGTCCTGATAATCTTTTGTTTGGCATGTTGATAAAGTTATTTAGGGGGGCATTTATCAATGGTTTTGTTCTTTAATGAATGTTTGTTTATTAATTACTTTTTGTTCAACCAATAACTCAATTATAATTACAAAGAGGGAAATTCACAACTTTTTTTATCGCAACTTTCACTTGCTCCCGCAATTTCATCGCAACAAACACCTAAAAAACATCGCAACTTTTTGGAAAAGCTCCCGCGAAATCAGGAATTTTAGGCCGCAACTATCACAAAAAAGGCCCGCGAAATCCTGGGGGGACTGTTTGATACAGTAGCTACGCTTCACTGCTGTTTGATCAATGTTTATTTTCTTTGCACATTCCTTTCTTTTTCAGCAAACACTGTGAAAAACTGAAGTAAAAAAACATACAACGTATTCGTCGCCAAAACAACATAATCATCCGGCAGCACATGAGCCATTTTACCAATTAAGCACGTGATCAACATGCACGCTGCTCACGGCAATGCTCTAACCAGCGTCAGAAGTGCAACACAGAATTTACAATAGGCTATTACTTAGTGACATTACAAACTCAAAATAACACAAAATTATGAAATAATTTTTTTTTTGCGACAGCTACACTAAGTGTTAAACATAACTCTTTTCAAGTCTAATCTTTTAACTGTTTTTCCAGCAACTGAATTCTTAACTTAACTTCTTCTTGTTTAAGCAGTGTCAGTTTAATTTGTTCATTTGTGAGAATTATTTGTTGCTGAGCCCGTTCCGTTTCCACCTTTAATAAATTATTGTAGGCATCCCCTTTTCTCAGCTTGCCTTTTGCGCTTACATGGTGGTGGTGCTGGTGGATTCCCCATCTCTTCCAAGACAGGGCTCCGATTTGTGCAGGGCTCTTCAAATGCAAGCTCCACAGGGGTGAGGGTGATAATTTCAGCCGACACGTTCAATGGTTCAGTGGGGTCAATCGATTCCCCTGTACCAGCTGGCAGTATACCAAACAAGGCTTGAGAACTCTCACCTCCAATGATGTCCAAAACAGTTTCTGTGAATTCCCCACGTTTTATGGCCTTGTTTCCGTTTTTTTTTTTTTTTTTTTGTGCCTCTGAATGGTCCTTGGTAGCCTTCTGCTTTAGGTTTTTCCACCTAAGCCGAACTTGTTCCACATTCCGCCGTTGGCCACTACCAGTGGCTTTAACTTGCTTTGTTATGTCAGCCCATATTTTATTTTAAAATTTGGATGACAGAGAACTCTGTCCAGGGCCACTAAACGCTCCAACAAGGGCCTGATAATTTGCACGAACATGCTGTTGTCTCTGCTGTGATAAAATTGCTTCCTTTGTTCTTCTCCATGTTGTCTGAGAAAGCCCTATCACTGAGCTGCCATTCACTCAGTTGCGTTGGAATGCGTTGATCCAACGGATGGCAGAGGAGGAGTCTGGCGCTTGGGGTTGTGTTGATAACGGCAACGTTATAGTGAGATTGACAGGTCAACAAACCAATCACGCCGCTAGCAAGCTGTTTACCTTGTGAGTAGTAGCATGCTAACATTAAATAGGTGGCTCAGACACCTCGCAAATTTCATCAGAAGTATTTTTCAGTTACAATAACGGGAGTTTTTACATTGTACAGTGTCTATTTCTCAGTAACTTAAAAAAAATCTAAGCAAAAAAAAAGTCAAACAAACAACTTTTAGGTACAAATAGACCCAAACTTTTTACAGTCCCGTACCTCTTCAGACATCCAATCTCCAGCTACGTACCCCGCCCACACACACACACACACACTCTCTCTCTATATATATATTCTTTCATGTTTGTTAGCCCCCCCTCAAACACACACGCACCACAGGTTAATGAGAAGGGTGTGCTTGAGAGGATGCACATAACCCTGCAATGTCTGGCTGAATTTGAGAAAGTCTTAAATCGTTTTCCACAGTCTGTGGCTGTATTTTGTTTTCATGCTCGTCGGAGCTGAGAACCCACTCACATAAGTACGTTGTGGCAAAGGGCATCAAAGTCTTTTCACTGAGGTGCGTACCCCCTACGTCCCTTTGCGCAGTGTAGTCCAAGGCAGTGTTTCTCAACCGGGGTGCCGTAGAAACGTGGCTGACACTAGGCTAATACAATGAAATTGAAATAAATGAATGCATATGTAACAAAGGTAAATCTAGACTAGGTATCTCTGGGGATCTGGTACCTCAGTGGCCAATAAACACAGGCGGAAGGGGCAAGTACAATAATAAGGGAATTTTTTAACAAACTAATAGTAAAATAGTATAAAAATAGGAAACACTGCTTGCAATACCAACAGCAAAGAAAACTGACTCCAAGCCCAAAAACAATGGTGAAAGGAAAATAATCTAATCAAAGTAAATGAAAACCATCAATAAGATCACGACAAAAAATGTGAACTAAATGAGCCAGTCTTTACACAGATAACACACAACAATTTCCTGAGCTGGGCTACAACACAGCAACCGTGTACAGCAAGGTGGGCTGGAGAGGTGTATGCAATAGTAGGCTACACAGCGTATTATTTAAAGATAGAGCGAGCAGACAGAAAGAAAGAAAACACAAAAGGAAAGAATAAATGTACCCAGGTGGGAAGTGCGAGGGTCGGGGCTATGCGTCACCTGTCGCCTAGTCAAAATACAGCGACCCGGATCATACAGTAGCCTAGGCTATCCTTACTGTTATTAGATACCAAATCTCACCCATCCATGTGCAATGGCGTTGCCGGCTTGCTCTCCCGACTCTCGCAATTCCCAGACAAAAGGGGCCGCCCCGTCACCCGAGTTTCCCTTCCTTTTTAAACCCCACGTAATTGATAAACCTCCCACTCGTTCATCACATTGTTCGATTCCAAAACGCAGTTTGCAGGAAACTCAAAGATAGATGCCGCGAGGCCATATCAAGTTAAAAGTCCCTTAACGCAAGTACATGTAAATAAACACACATCTTATTATCCCCAAATAACACAAAAGCCCCACTCGGTACCCCTTACACATAATTTTGGAATCTTTCTTCTAGCTTTATCACGCAGTTGAGTAAATGGAGGCCACACAGAAAATAGACGTCTACAAATACTTGTATTTACAGCGCGCGATATCGGTTGTCATAGCGATAGAGTTGTGATATCGTTGTGTCACTGTTTATTAGCAACATGGACAGATTTTTGAAAAGAAAAGCTTCTGATACATCTGAATCTGAACCTCCAGCAAGACTAAGAAACGACAGTATGATGAGAATTACCTCATGTTCGGGTTCATCTTCACTGGCGAGCCGTCATGCCCCCTGTGCCTGTTATGTGGTATGAAGTTGTCCAACCAGGCAATGGTACCCAGCAAGTTGAAAAGACATCTGACAACCAATCACCCATCACATGCCAACCAAAGTAAGGAATATTTTGTTCACAGCCGACAGGAGCAGGTGATGTTCAAGTGTGCAAAAGTCTAAAAAAATGCGCTGGAGGCTAGCTACCTGGTAGTGGAAATAGTACCTAAGGCTAAAAAGCCTCACACTGTTGCCGAATCAGTCATAGTGCCAGCCTGTACGGCTATTGTTAACAAAATGTTAGGCCCACAAGCAGCTAAAGAGATTGCAAAGGTACCACTTTCATTTTTCACGTGACCTGCATAGGCTCAGATGAGGAAACAGAAATTATTTGTTTACCTCGTTCACTTTCGCGTGACTAGGTTTAGTAAGACGTGAATGATATTCGTTCACAAGTAATAATTACAGGTTTCGTTATTTTCACTTTACATTTACACTTACAGTTACAGTTTAGTGCAGTGTAATTGTTTGCCGTCATAATTAAATGCCAGTGTGATAATAAATGACAATTTAAAACCATACAAACTGTCATTTAATAGAGGAGGTTTTCTTAAAAAAATATGATCTGCCACACAAATGTGCAATTCAAGTAAAATGGACTTATATTATATGGAAAATTCTGTGTAAGACACACTTCATTTAAGACCACATTTACACATAGCCGGGTATTTACAGAAACGAATATTTCTGCCCCTCCGTTTTCAAAAAAGTTTCTGTTTACATGAACCCGCATAAATACGCCCTTCTATGGAGGGATGCAGTAACTCCGAAAGAGACAGTAGTGATGAGCGCGACATTCGGAAGTTCTCATGCCATTCGTCCGGGAGGACGACTTCGAGAAAGAAGTTTTCCCACCAGACAGCAGTTTGCCCTGGTCGGATCCAAAACCGTCGACGGCGACATTGGCAGGCAATGTAGCCTATGTCTTGGGAGTGAAAGCAGTAGAAAGACTGCTGACCTCCGTGCAGTTCTTCGCCTCTGCTCCTCCATAAAAAAGCAGTTGTGTTTGTAAATACAAACAGGCGTTTGCATTAACGTATAAATGAGCACTACCTTAACAGCATCCATGATCAGTAAGCAAACTAACTGTAAACATAGGACGCTCACATGATGTGATGCATTTTTAGTCGCATACTGTGACGTTTGAGAACCTAAAACTCCGTTTGACCTAGTTCACACGCAAACACAAAAACGGAGTTTTCAGAAATCTCCACTTTGGCCGGAGTTTTTAGAAATGATCGTTTTCAGTGATAAAACCTCCGTTTTCGTGTAAATGAAAGGCCAAAACGCATGAAAATATATGCGTTTTCCCATCGTGTAAACGGGGTATAAGTCTGTGAACTTTGAGTGACATTGTCCATAGGATGGGGGCATGCATTAAGTTCACAGTTCACACCAATTGAAAAAGATCAGGTTACACATGTAGGGCCTACTGCACTTCATGTTGGTGCCAAATAAGGGTGGAGCCGGTGTTGAAGTATAGCTGTCAGTCATGGCTGTCTCCTTCCCCACCCTCCCCCACAGTTTTTCACTAGGTGACTTGCATTCAGAAGAGACCCCAGGCAAATTGGATTAGGTCAAGAGAATGAGCACTAGAAAAAGGAGTGATGTTTGGTCTCATTTTGAAAACGTATCATCTTCGAAAAGCAAAATGCCAAATTTGCAAAAAGCTTTTATCCATTCAGGGAGGAAGCACCTCAAATGTGAAAAGGCACCTTACATGTGCACATCCAACTGTGCTCTTAGCAGAAGGCACCTTAAATGTGCACATCCAACTGTGCTCTTAGCACAAGTTAGAGGAGACGGTGAGGATGATACTGCGGCAGCAGGAGCTGTTTCCACCAGCAGCACCTCTTCAACTGGGCCTGAAACTGCTACGTTGACCATGTCCACAGCATCCACTATTCCAGCAGCACTTACCACCACCCAAGCAGCAGTTAGGCCACGGAGGCCACAACAACAAACCACAATGGGCAGTTTTGTTACATGGCCAATGGATCCGTTAAGACAGATGAGGCTCTGGTCAAAATGATTGCTTCTGATTTCCAGACCTTTTCTGTGGTTGAGGACAAAGGCTTCAGGGAATATCCAAAGCTTCTGGACCCATCATACAGTCTACCAGGTAAAAAAAACGCTTTTATCAAAAGTTCTACCTATGATGTATGAAAAATTAAGAACTGGGTTCATGGACAAAATCGAGTCTGCCACGGCCATATGTCTCACAACAGACTGCTGGACCCCAATAACTACCACAAGTTACATGTCTGTGACTTGTCATTTTATGGAGGATTTTTAAATGACCTCAAATCTCCTGGACTGTTTTGTCATGACAGAAAGACACACTGCTGACAATCTTGCAAAGGAGCTGACCAGGGTTAGTGAAGAATGGGGTGTAAAGGACAAAATTGTAGCCTGTGTCACAGACAATGCTGCCAACATTGTGTCAGCTGTGAGATACCTTCACTGGGACCACATACCCTGTTTTGCCCATGTTCTGAACCTTATTGTCAGAGCTGCCCTGAAGAGGGTCCAAAGCATAGTGCAAAAGGTCAAAGCCATTGTTGAGTTCTTTCACAGGAGCACAGTGCCTTCAGAGAAGCTCAAGGCTACACAGCAACAGATGGGACAGGAGCAATTACGCCTAAAGCAGGATGTGGCCACAAGGTGGAATTCAACATTCTACATGTTGAAAAGAATTATAGAGGTCAAAGATCCTGACATCTCCACCCTGGCACTTGTGAATGCGTCTCTGCCAACCTTGTCCCTAGAGCAGTGGTTCTCAAAGTGGGGGGCTCGATGTCACAGACGGAGGAAGAAAAAAAAACGACCGCCGACCTGTCACTAGTTAGTGAAAGCTCCCTCAGTGGCGAAATGCAAGGGGCTGGACTGACCCAAACAAATCAAATACTGTTTTGCTCCTGATCCACCAATCAAAACGGTCTTATCATTTGAACGTATCCATTATTTGTGTGCAAGTCGTTCACAACCACACATACAAGAACACAAAGTTGAAATTAAAACTTTATTAACTTCACACACACTGTATCAGCAAACAAACACAACATGGACAAGTTTCTGATTCGTAAAAGTCAGAAAGAGAAGCCTGTGGACTTCTTTAAACATAAACGTGATGGCCTCCAGCAACAACGAACCACCATCTCCAAGCAGTGTCTGGAGGCATCTTATGTAGTTGCTCATAGAATTGCTAAGCTTGGCAAACCCCATACAATTGCCGAAACACTGATTTTGCCGGCCGCGCAAGACGTGTAGAATAATGATAGGAGCTAAACTCAGCGCAATACCTATGTCAAATGACAATGTATCACGCCGAATATCAGAAATCAGTTTGGGTCCTATTTCAAAGAGGACTACCGTTCATTCGCCTGAGTTTCGGGATCCATTTCTCTGCTCAGCAGACGAGCTGTCAATAGACATGAAAGAGCAGCTGAAGAGTGACAGTAGATTTAAGCATCTCCCCTCTTTCGTCATTCTGGGTAGCAATGATCAGCTTTGCGACATAGCCTTGTCTGTATGGGCCTAACAATAACAATATGCTATCTATCTATGTATGGTGGTGTAGTTAAGGGCGGTGGCGGCGGACCCCTGCCCTAGAGGAATGGGAAATTGTTAAAGAAACAGTGGATGTTTGTTGTCAAACCCTTTGAGGAGGTCACAACTGAAGTGAGCGCTGAGAGGTATGTAGATTTAGTGATTAACACCTATTTTAAATCAAGATTGCAAACTCAATTTCTCCTTAATGATGGATTGTTTTGTAACTTTTTTTTCACAAACAGGTATGTATTGGCTTTTTAATAATACATTGTATTAATTATATTTAAATCATTGTTCATTTCTTTAGGTTTGTGACTGCCTCCAAAGTCATTTTTAATGGCAAGAGGCCTTCAGAGGATTGTTGCCCGCAATCAAAGGAATCCCTCCATCCATGAACCTGTTAAAGATCTCGTGGACAGCCTGATGACAGAAATGTTGAAGAGGTTCAGTAAAGTGGAGTACATTGAGAAGCTTCCTGAACAGCAAAGCAGCAGACGAGGCAGTGAAGAGAATGACATCAGCTGCAGCACATGTTAACTCCCTCCATAGGGAGGAAGAGGAGGATCCACATTCTGCTACAGCTGCCAGTACAGGGGCCATGTTTTGGGAGGACTGATGAGAGGGTTGCAAGCTTGAGGCCTTCTACTACCACACCAACTGTCTCTACTGATGCCATGATGGAGATGTGGGCTTACCTTGCAGAGCCACTTTTACCCCGCACATCAGACCCTCTGGCATGGTGGAGGAAGTGTTCCCCTGTTTACAAAAGCCTCATGAAGACAAGACTGTGCATTGTGGCCACATCTGTGCCTTCTGAGAGAATTTTTTCTAAAACGGGGCAGATCATTTCAGATCGAAGAAACAGGCTCGGCCCAGCCAAGGTCCGGGAGCTTGTTTTCTTAAATGCAAACCTGCCTTAGAGCAGGCCCTAAACTGCAGTTTTGTTGCAGAATGTTCCTTTGGTTTTTAGTGTGATTTAATTACTGTTATTGCTATCTGTGGCTGAATAGTGTGATTTAACTTAATTGTTTATTTAACCTTATTCATGTCTATCCTTTTGAGATATATTATATATATATATATATATATATATTGTTAAAGTTCTGCTTGACAAACTTTTTTAACTTACAAAAACCATACGGTTGTATACTGTTTTAAGTTTTCTATAATGTAAAGTGTGTTATTATTATTATTTGCCCTGCAAAACAGTTAATATGATTCAACACACTTAACCCCTTCACCTCTCAGCCCTATTGGCTGGAGACTATTTTGTTTTAAGAACCTTAACCCATCACCAGTCTCCCGACTGGACCAGTCCATAAGCGTCCACCTGTGTATATATAATTCCAAAGATTAAAAACAATCTATACACATAGTTTTCACGTATTTTCTAGACATAATTCCAAAGTGTGTAGTACGATATCCAGCGCTTGCATTACTGCATTCCATAATTCCCACAAATGTCTTATTGTTATGCTAAACTCTAAATAGAAAATGCTACATAAAACAAAACTTCCACATATAACATATACTCGAGGCATCTTATGCTGTTACAATTGATTGAGCTTGCCAAAGCAAAGAAGCCCTTGTTCGATGGCGAAAGTGTGAAGAAAACTTTGAAACGGTCTCCTTGTCCCGTCGCACGGTGACTCGCAGAATTGCTGAAATACACGATCATGTCGAGGGGAAGCTAAAACAATTAATCCATGACTGCAAGTACTTCTCCTTGGCATTGGATGAGAGTACCGATGTTATGGATGTTAGCCAGCTGCTGATTTTTATAAGAACTATTGACAGTTCATATGAAGTGCACGAGGAGTTGTTGAAATTGGTGTCTTTGCTTGATACCGCTAAGGGCACGGACATTTTCAACGCTGTTAATAGTGTTGCAAGTTCGTATGGTCGGCTGTAGTTACGGATGGCGCACCCGCGAAGCAGGGGAGACACACCGGTTTCGCAGGGCTACTCCAACAGAGCGGAGTAAACTGCCCTATACTGCACTGTATCATACATCAGGTGAGTAATTTAATTTTGGGATATTGTTTGACATTGCAGGACAAAAATAGGCTAATTTTAACCGTGAAATGTAATCTTCATGTATCCCTACAGGAGGCCCTCTGTGCCAAGGCACAGAACTTTAGCCACGTTATGGATTTGGTGACGTAAGTAACAAATATCATCCGAGGAGGGAACAGGTCCCTCAGTCACAGGAGATTTATAGCCTTTTTGGATGAAGTGGACGCCACGAATGAGGATTTACAAATGCACACCGAAATCAGATGGATGAGTCGAGGGAAGTGTGGAGCGTTCTTTTTGCGACGTGCTCCGAAATTCCAGTGTTTTTGGAAGACAGTGTTCGTGGTGATACAAGTGCCTACTGCAGGAAACTCAGACACCGAGTTTCTTTGCGACATGGCCTTCCTTACAGACATTACCTCACATCTCAATTGGCACACTTTCCCGCTTGTGAGGAGATCCGAAAATTTTTCCCCGAGTGCGAGAAATCACTTCACAAATATAAGGCCGACATCGAAAAATTGCAGGAGCAGTTTAAGCATAGTTTTCAAGACTTTCACGTGATGCAGCCACGGATAGCGCTCTTCGCAGATCCCCTCACTGTTGCTGTCAACGAGCAACCCTCAGAATTGCAGCTTGAACTCGGCGAGCTGCAGTCAGACCCGTTTTTTCAAGCAAGGCACAATGAGAGGGGAATTTCATTTTGGAGACTGCTACCAGAGTCCCGTTTTCCACTCCTCAGAGATTTTGCTCTCTCAATGATTAGTATGTTTGGGAGCACATACATTTGTGAGAGCAGTTTTTCAACAATGAAGCACATCAAGTCAAAAGAGAGAAACAGGCTCACAGATGACACACTTTTTCATCTAATGCGGATTGGATGCACAAAGATTGACATTGATATTCAGTCTATTGTGCGCCAGCAGGCAAGGCCACAAGTGTCTCATTAAGGTCTTATTTAAAATGGTAGCGCTCTCATATCTGATTAGTGGAAGTGCGCGGTTCTATGCAGCCCCCTGGTAGCGATGAAGAAAAATTGTGGCCCTCTCCATCATTAAGGTTGCCCATCCCTGCTCTAGAAGCTGCCTAGACCAGGTTGACGTTGAAGATTGGGACTCTTTAACCAGCAGGATAGGGTGTGCAATTGTTTTCCAAACCTAATAAATAATCGTGTTAAATAATTGTAATTTAAATGTTGATTAAAATAATCATGATTATCATTTCTTTTCCATAATCAAGCAGCCCTACAACAGACCCGCTGCACGCAAGAGGGCCTCAGCACCTGCAGTGTCATTGGAGGATAGGCTGCTGGCTATGGTCCAGTTTCATCTTGTGCCACAGGAAGAGGATGAAATGTTCCATTTTGCCCTCAGTCTGGTGGCCTTGCTCAACAAATTAAGTGGCTGGGGTAAGTTAATGGCAAAGATTGCCCTGTTAGAAGGTCTCCAGGGTGTCGATGACCTGGACCAAGGGCACCGGCAGGCGCAGATGCAGGGCCCTGGTCTAATGAGGCCATGGGACCAAACATCCCAGCCATCCCACCAGAGCCAACCATTGTATGCACCACCCTTGCATGCATAGGTACAGATGAGTGTGTGTGTGAAGTAGTAGAATGCAAGAAGAAATGGAAATATTTCAGAGACAAACCAATAAAGGAAAGGAGATAACCAAAGAAAGTGGAGCGAAGGGTTGCATAAAGAGTAGGTGGAAGTACATGGGAATCCTCTCTTTCATGGAACCTCGTGTGCCTTCCAGCCCTGTATGCAATGAGCTAAGTCACCTGATTACAAGTTTTTACACACTATATGTCAAACAGGAGCTGTTCCTTGAAACCATGGGGACGAGAAGAGGAGATACTGGGACCCCCGACCCTGAACCAGCACACCCCTCAAGCAGTCCAAGAGGTCACCGCAGGGACTGAAGTGCAGGCAATCCCCGCCCACGCACCCAAGAGACCCCATCCCCATACATGAAAGGCCTCAACCGCCACTGCTGCAGCGAACAAAAGGATGGCCACTGTCCCACCCCAGTTAACTGAATACCAGCAGTGCATCCTTGGTGCCTTAAACAGGCCTAACAATGAGGATGAACAGTTCCGTATGAGCCTCTTGCCAGCATTCCAGAGGCTGGACAATATTTTCAAAGTCCACATGGGCTTTCAGAAACTCCTGCATGAAGCAGAATCTGGTGACTGATAAGCCTTGTGTCAGCGTTCCAAAAACTAGCTGGATAGATCTGTCATCTTCAGGTCTAACAAGCGAGCACGTTGGATGAATTGGAGGAGGCACTGAACTGCTGTGACTCATGGCGGTTTCATGTTGAGGGTCTTCCAAGCCCAGTCACCATGGACACAAAACATGCATTTGTTAGGAATGCAACACTTTACCATGTGATCTTGCAACGGCAAAGCTGCCTAAATCAGTTAATCGATGGTCTGTCCTACTATGAAGTAAGTTTCAAAAGTAAAGTAATTGATTACTGGTGTACAGCATGGTTGATGTTTGTGCCAGCCAGTTCTACAACAGAAATATATACTATCAGCATGGTTCCTTTTTTACAGTTTCCTTCTCCTGCATCAATATTTTTTGCATACCATCATCTCCTGAGTATTATCCGCAGTTTAATAATTGAGTTGGTAAAATGCCTGTAGCCCTGCGATTTAATACTCTGGTGCGACCTATACACGGGAAGGCATTTTTTTTGCCTGGTACGTGCACAGCAACACTGCCAGCTAAAGCGTGACTGTCGAGTCAAACTGTGTTTTAAACTTCACTTGGGGATTTGAAGAAAAAATACACGGGGGGAAAAACTGACAAAAAAGTGGTGATGACAATGTCACTTTAAATCGGGAGCGAGCAAACTAACCAGCTGAAAACCATTAAATTAAGTTCCAATCAACGCAACAGAGCAACGTCGTACACGCGAAGCAGACATGGGGATAACAGGTGCCTAATCAAGTTAAGCAGGTACGAGAGAGTTGTTAGAAACGGCACAGCGAACGCTTGGAAAAACTCTGTATGGAGTGTTGTACAAACCTGGAACATTACGAAGTCTGGAGAGGCAGCCAGTAAGAGAAGGAACTTTCCAATCGTTTTCAAATCGTACCTCAATCAAAGTCTGCTGCTACTCCTGCGTCGTTGTTTGGGCTAAAAATAGTTCGTTTCTGCAGCGACCGTCTGCTACTGATTCCGTTTGTGAGTGGGCATGCTATTGTTGTTTGTAAATGCCAAATTACTTTTGTTTATACTGAGCATTGTGAGTGTTTCACGAATTTGCATTTCGAGCTGGTTACATTTAAGCTGCTAAACTTTTAACTACATTCCAAAGTATTTTTTTCTACGATCATTTATAATTTAACTAATCATTGAATTCAGCATTTTGCACATGTTGGTGTACTGTTGTGTGTTTGCTGAATACTTATGTGTGTTCTATGTCTCTGTTTAGCCATGAGGTAAAAAACCTTTAAAGACAATGGCAAATGGTGCTAAACTGAAAATAAAAATAAAAGTGGAAAAGTAGCTACTGCCTGGGTCATTCAGCAATTTGAGTGGAATCCAGTTACCCAAAACCTCCATGTAGATGATTATGTCCCTTTT
Organism: Clupea harengus; assembly: GCF_900700415.2. Classification (NCBI taxonomy): domain Eukaryota; kingdom Metazoa; phylum Chordata; class Actinopteri; order Clupeiformes; family Clupeidae; genus Clupea; species Clupea harengus. The sequence goes on from NC_045153.1 coordinate 29,962,236, forward strand.
TCAAGTTGGGGAATAGTACAACAAACAAAACAACTCCAATGACTTGACAGTGACTGAGTCTCTCGTCATGCTACTGAGCATGGACCTTTTTGTGGGGTGTAAAACTTACAAGGTCTCAAACTATCCTAGCTAGAGGGGTGTAAAACGTCTCATAAACTATCCTAGCTATCTACAGGTTAGGGAACCATTTTAACAGTCGGTAGTTGCTAGAGTGTGTAATATGGGTTCAGGTAGAAATCCTATGGGTGCTTTTAAAACTTTATATTAGCACAAGTTCATATTTTCTTCGTATTAACATGAGTTCATATTACACACGCTAGCAGCTACCAACTGTTAAGATGGTTCCCCACGATAGATGGCTAGGATAGTTAAAAAATCTACGATGGACAGGAACCCTTTGGGTGTCTGCATCTTTATATTAGCACAAGTTCATATTCTCTTCGTATTAACATATCGTAACTTTTTAACTATCCTCGCTATCTTTATCTTGAGGAACCATGGGCAGATTACGTTTTTCGCCATAGCTTAAGTCATCTGTAAAACCTGCCTGCTAACATCTTAGTAACTGCCTGGTCTCTTAGATAACGTCAACCCTCAGGCTAAATTCACCCAGATTTAATTTGATATTGATAATTTGTTGTTGTTTGACTGGTTTGATTTATTAACAGATTACCACATAGGTGAGTGATATTTAGCAAACTTAGCAGTTAGCCGGACATAGAAATGGAAATGGTGAAGACAAGCAGTGGCTACTGTGGCAGCGAAGATGAGCAGGAGCTGATGAGAAGGCAGTTGAACTGGGCCGAGCAAGTCGACCTCGCTTAACACCTGGAGTGGTAGATTGAAGAAAGACAGGATATGGTGGATGGGTTGTTCTAGTAGGCTACAAAAACCGAATATAGCTTTAGTTCAGATCTACCACTGGTAGCGGGATTGAAGAAAACAAGAGAAGTTCAGTTTTATTCTTCATGTGGTTCTCCAGACTAGAGTATTGGAGAGTGTGAATGTTGTCTCTAAAATACTCAAACACAGACATACAGAAGGCACTGAAATTACTGGAGAACACCATACAGATCTTGTCTGAGTACCAGGGTGCTTTGGGCCAGGCAAAGACAACAACGCAGACGAATGGGGAGCTCAGAACACCTTCGAAAATGTTAGAGTAAGAAGAATGAAACGTCATTTTGACGAGCTTTGTGAAGATGAGCGCTTAACATTTTCAATGCCAATCTGGACATAATAATCAACCAGTTCTCCCAGAAATTCACTAGTGAGAGCAACCTTTCACATGTTTGAGGCCCTACACCCTATGACCCCTCAACTCGCAGGCGATGATGAGCTATATGACAAGGCAAAGGGTCTGTCTGACCACTACAACATTGAACATAGCAATAACATTTCCCGCACAACTCCCATCATTCAGGGTCTGTTTTAGAGAAGAGATTGCTCAGTCTCCCAACTTGGCATCTGGAGTCATACGGAGCAAGAGTTTAAGGAGTTTGTTTGTAGTTTGAATGCGCACCATTCATCGATCTCTGTCAAATACATCTTAAAAGCAGAGAAGATTGAGTTCCTTGATACGGAAGTCTTTATTATGAGGGGGGATGGGGAAGGGAGGTTAGGAACCAGAGACGACTTTAAATCTACTGACAAACATGCACTCCCGTACAGGTCCAGTTACCATCCAAACCAATTTATTAGGTATCATAGGATCTGCACATTACAGGAGGATGTGGACTCGGCAACAAAAACCTTGTTTGGAGCCCTCAGACCAAGAGGATTCGGTAGAACGTTCCTCAGATCGATCAAGGCTTAGGTAAAACATAGCTTTAGGCTGGGAGGGGGAACAAAAATGAGGAAAACATAATTCCATTTGTTTCTACCTTCTCCCCGACCTCTCTTACCCTGAACTCGTAGTTAAGACTAACTTTAAGGAACTTCAGGAAATGGTGGGGCCCATGGCCAATTTCAAAATAATAGCAGCTTTTAAACTAAATAAAAATCTGAAGGATTACTTAGTTAATGCATCTCTAGGTAACGAGAACAAAGACAAGTTAAATCAACTTTACAAAAAGGTTACATTTATTAGGAATATACATACAGGGTGCCCCTGTCTGGCAATCGTTGGGGTTGACATCATCCAACCTGGTATATTCAATAGAATGTAAGATTTGTGGCAAACTGTATATTGGTGAAACCAAGAACAGTTTGCTACAGAGATTAAAACAACACATGTCTTACTAATAAAACTATTCAATTTGCCACATTATACACTCACCTTAGAGAACATGGCGGAGACCACTTCTCTATTTGGGGCTCGGAAAAGCAGTCGTAAATAGGCCAGATTGGAGTGCGCCCATGTTCTTAAGGGCTGAATTTGTGAAAAATCGTTGGTGATTGTAGAATTACTGTGAACGCAGACATCCTCGGATTTAAATAATTATAATAATAAATACGAGAATATTTGGATCATTAACAATTACGTTTCACTTCATGATTTTACGAGTCATGGGGCCTCATTTATAAAACGTACTTACGCACAGATTTGATCATAGAGTGTTCGTGCGATCAAATCCACGTCTAAGTACAGATTTATAAAAACCGCCTTAGACGTAGAAAAGGACGTATCTCTACGTCTGGTTCTAGTTCGTGTAAGTACATTTCCTTGTGGCAATACTGGAGTACTGCAGGAATTCGGAACTCTCCGAGCGCCGACACGCAGTTTCACCACCGTCACCATTAGGGCTAATGGTGAAAGGCCAAATTAATGTTTCGCTCAATAAAATAAATTAAACAATTAGAATAATTCACACATGAATGAAATTCATGTCTAATAGGTATTCATTTTATTTCCACACGTGTAAAACATTCAGCTCAATTTATAGCCTATAAAAAGCCTGATAGTTATTTGTTTTCAGAAGGAGATTTGGCTGCATTGGCGTTATTAGAAGACATTGCCAACCGGGCAATAAGGAGAGAGCGGGTGTTTCGAGATTGCGCCGACTTTTTGGCAGAGGAAGACGAATGGTTGATTAGCAGGTACCGCTTGCCAAGAATGCCTCTGTAGACGAGGGCCCATTTGGGCACAAAGCTCTAACAGAGACGCACCAGCTGCAACCAGGCCATACCTGTACAGGTTCAGGTTTTGTCTGTTGTTGGGTTCTTGGCTACAGGCACCTTCCAAAGAGAGATTGGGGACCGGTCCGGTATATCTTCAGCAGAATTTTGCCCGATGTTCTTCGCGGTCTGATCCGTCTATGTCCGCAATATATAATATCATTCCCATACAGTGCCCAGGAACAGGGAGATGTAAAAGAGGGTTTCCAGACGTGATAGGTGCGATAGACTGCACTCATGTTGCCATACGGGCTCCACATTTGAACCAGTACATTTATGTTAACAGGAAAAACATCCACACAATAAATGTACAGGTCATTTGTGATGCCAATATGGTCATCCTGAACGCTGTTGCTCGCTGGCCAGGGTCGACACACGACTCCTTCATCGTGCGTAATTGCAGCGTTGGGAACCGACTGGAGGATGACGGCTGGCTTCTAGGTAAATTAGGTTCTTGCTTTTTAGAGCGTACATAAGGTAGCCTAACCTAATCATTTCTACGCCAACAGGTGACCGAGGTTATCCTCTGAAGCCATGGCTTCTCACCCCGATTGCGCTCACTGAGACCGACGAGGAAGCCCACTTTAACACAGCCCATGCCCGTGAGCGGTCGGTAGTAGAGCGCAGCATAGGCATGCTGAAGGGAAGGTGGAGATGTTTGGATGCATCGGGAGGGAGGCTACTCTATGACCCCAAAAAGATGTGCCAGGTGATCCTAGCCTGCTGTGTTTTACACAACATCTGTGTAAGCCGTGGCATAGAGCTACCAGAAGAGGAAATGCGCATGGACCCTGACGACCACCCTCCCATCCCCGCTGGCGTGAACATGCACATCACTGCGCTGAGAAGAAGGCGGGACCTGATTCACCGATTATACCAAGAATAAATGCACAGTTAGTTAGTTTGCTCAAAGAGCCTGCAATAGCAGAGTTTGGTTAATTTCATCCAGAGCTTGCCGCACTTTACGAAGTTCCCCAACAACCTCACTTACAGACTCATTCAAGTCCCGTTGTGTTTGTAGGACGGCCTCAGATAAGACCCTGGCATGATGGACCGAAGAGGAAGCTGGTGATGGCCGGCGAGGCCCTGATGCTGCTGCCGCAGATGCGGCTTCGGCTGCTGCAGGTGCGGCTGCTGGTGCCTGTCTTATCCCATGTCCAGCTCTTCTCCTTATGGGTTGTTCCTCTGCACCAATAAATGTTTAGAATTACAACAGTGTTTGAAGTTTCATTATTCAATAAGCAAAAACTTAATTTCACATACCTTCTGAACCTGCAGACAAAAGGTCCGTGTCGCCCTCCACGTACACACCTTGCACCGCTTCCTCTCCAATAATGGCGCAAATTTTCTTGTCCACTGGACTGAGAGTGGATGTGACTCCACCACCCCCGGTCTCCCTCAACATTTCCATATGCCTTGCAAGGCGCTTTTTTGAATGCAATTTCAAATCTGCCCATTTTTTTTAACCTCAGGCAGGGTCCTCTGATTCCCCCCAACCTCGTTAACAGCTTCGGTTACACCTTGCCAGGCTACATATTTAGATTTGGGCAGTATGCTGCCAGACAGGCTTCCAAAAAGTGTATCCACCTCCCTCAGTAATACAGCGGTTTCGGCCTCGGTATAGGTTTTTTTTTCGTGTATCTTTTCTACTTGCCATCATCACAGGGTTTGTGCCTTGAGAATGCGCTCAATTTGTATGCTAATTTATATACACTTAATTATTAACACTTACGACCTTTTCAGAAAACGTCTGAGATCAAATGTAGGATGGTTTCTACGCAACATTTTAGAAATGAGGCCCATGATTCTACGAGGCATTGTGAAATACATAATAGCACCACACGAACACTGCACATGGCAGTTGAAGAAGCTTGTGGTTCGGTCTTTGGTCCAAGGTTTTTTGTTTTGCAGAGATTCAGGAACTCGGGAAAGTGTTATAGGTTATTAGCAAGAAATAGGTTTTATTGCAAACAGAACAATAAACTTGCATACCACGGTATGCGAGAGAAATCTTTCAAAATAGTCGCAGAGACTCACGTCTCTTATACAATACAATTAACATGTAAACAATGCAATTAGATATGGGAGGGGAAAGGTGTGTCTGGTATGTATCAGTTTTGAGAGGATGACTGCTAATTAACCTAGTTAGGCGCTGACCCTAATTTAATCACATTGAATAAATGAAAATATGTCTGTCCCACACATGGCTCAGCAATCAACTAGCTGGCTGCATACAAAAGGTCAGGAGGCAAGCTTAATTGCTCTGGCTGGTTTCAAACAAATGGCAGGAACCAGACCTAATGGGTCTGGCTTTAAGACACCCAGGGATTAAGAGACAGGTTTGATGTCACCGTAAGCTAGGATTTCGGGTCGCACGTGGTTGCTTCACACATTTCCTCAATGTTTCTTGAGGACAGCAACCCTTGGCTCTGCAAAGCATTGGCCATGAATTGCAAGTTCTCATGTTTTTTGCAGAGACATGTGTTACGGTCAGAGGAAGAGGGGGTTACCACCCAAAAGGGTCTGAGACGGCAAAAGGAGGTGTATGACATGTGGCCAATGTGCTCTGAGAGAAACCTCCTATGCAAGTTCTTCATTGTATCGGTAGGCAACCTCTTCTGCATCTTTTTCTTCAGCCGTGTGACTGTTTGTTTGCGGCCAGTTGTCATTCGACTAACATCATCTCGAAGAAAAAACGATGTGACGTTCTTCCTGATCTCATTTCGACTGACACACATCCTCCCACGGTAGGTAAGATCCACAGAATACTTTGCTCTCTTCTTAGAGTAGCCAAAAGCAGGCTGGGCATGCTTTTGGAGCTTGTACTTCTTCAGAATGTTTCCACTGACCACTTTTGCTATCAACTACTTCGTTTGTTTTAGCATTTTCATATTTTCTTTTAATGTCATCAATTAGGGATGTATGGAAAAGAAGAGCTTTTGATGGGTGAATTCACTTTTTGATGTCCCAACAAAGAATTGACTTTTGCAAGTGGTGACATTTTTGCATTTAATGACCACATGGTCGACCTTCAGTTAGCAACATGATTCAGTCAGCAAGGTGATTGTGTACTGTTTTACAAATATATTTAGAATGTCTGAAAGGTTTTTATATTAATTGATATTTCACTATGACAGAGTGGACATGTTAAGCTTGACAACATCCGACTACACACATAATACACTGCTCAAAAAAAATTAAAGGAACACTTTTATCAGGGTATGGCATGAATTCAATTGCACTTTTTTGATAATTATCTGGTCAGTTAAGTAGCAGAGTGGGTTGTTAATAAGTTTCAGCTGCATTGGTGTTGATGGAATTAACAACAGGTGCACTAGAGGGGCAACAATGAGATGACCCCCAAAACAGGACTGGTTTTGCATGTGGAGGCCATTTCAAGTTTCTCCCTCTTGATCGCTTTGACTGGTTTTCCATTAGTGTTGGCTTTAGCTAGAGTCATTATCTCCACTGGGAGCATGAGGTGATTTCTTAACCCTACAAAAGTTGCACAGATTGTCCAACTACTCCAGGATGGCACATCCACGCGTGCCGTTGCAAGGAGATTTGATGTGTCTCCCAGCACAATCTCCAGAACATGGAAGAGATTCCAGGAGACAGGCAGTTACTCTAGGAGAGCTGGACAGGGCCGTAGAAGGTCCACAACCCATCAGCAGGACCGATATCTGCTGCTTTGTGCAAGGAGGAACAGGTTGAGCACTGCCCGAGCCCTACAGAATGACCTACAGCAGGCCACTGGTGTGAATGTCTCTGCCCAAACAGTCAGAAACAGACTTCATGAGGGTGGCCTCAGGGCACGACATCCTCAGTGTGCTCACTGCCCAGCACCGTGGAGCTCGATTGGCATTTGCTTTAGAACACCAGAATTGGCATGTCCGCCACTGGTGCCCTGTGCTTTTCACAGATGAAAGCAGGTTCACCCTGAGCACGTGTGATAGACGTGAAAGGGTCTGGAGAAGCCAAGGAGAACGCTATGCTGCCTGCAACATTGTTCAGCATGACCGGTTTGCTGGTGGGTCAGTGATGGTCTGGGGAGGCATATCCATGGAGGGACGCACAGACCTCTACAGGCTAGAGAACGGCAGTCTGACTGCCATTAGGTATCGGGATGAAATCTTTGGACCCATGGTCAGACCCTACGCTGGTGCCTGGGTTCTTCCTGATGCACGACAATGCCCGGCCCCATGTGGCAAGGGTATGCAGGCAGTACCTGGAGGATGAAGAAATGTATATGTGGCAGAGTGGGCTACGCCTCCACAGTCCATCCCCCCAGGTGTAATAAGAAACACTGATTACTGGGCGGGCTTGTATTTTGATATATAGCCCAGCTCAGGTCACGGGGAGACACGTCCTCCTAACCTTGTTTTGCTTCCGGGTGCCCATCAGTTTGTATGGTGGCGTGGGATTGCAAATTGCACTACTTGGACTAATGCTGTTACCGAAGGTAAGCAACTTTGGCGTTAAGCCACTTCGTCCATTGCGGCACCTTCTTATTGTTTCTAAAAAGGCTCGTTCACTTTTCTGTTTAGCACGAGTGGTTCATTGTCGCGACAAAGCCGGTGTAGCGGTTGCTCTGACGCCGGGTGCTCGGTGGGAATCAGCTGGAGGTAGGCTGGTTCAGTTACTACTACCGCTCTGTATTTTAATATGCAGGTTTAGTTACCAGCACCGCTCTGTATTTTAATATGCAGGTTTAGTTACCAGCACGCTCTGTATTTTTAAATGCGCATTAGTTAGGAATAACAATGCTATCCTCCTCTCTATCATAGCTCCGTCCACGACTCGCTGCCCCTGAGTGTGCAGTCATTGCAGCTCGGCACGTTGAGCTGAGGGTCATCAACTACCCCCCCCCCCCGTGAAGGGCTGCTGTTCTGTTTTACTGTCAAATGCATGTTTATAATTGACCGGCATGCTCATGTTTGGTGTGTATCTCTCTGTGATTTCCTGCATGCATGGGGCTAGGCTGGGTATGCTACCTTCCATCTCCGCTTGCTCTGCCTGATATCGTTTTGTTGGTTTCTTTTGATTTGATGCATGGGGCTGTGCAGTGGGCTGCTGCTTTTCCCTCTCTGCTTGGCCTGCATGTTTTGTTGTTTTGTGCTGCTGCTATGTTAACTATGGTGGTGGTAATTCTGAGTGATTGTTAACTAGCCTAACCGTGTCTTTGCTGAAGTGTGTGCGTGTGCCTCTGTGTGTGGGTGTGTGCATGTAGCTAAGGTAACCCAGGGTACTGTGACAAAGCCCGCTACTCCCCGCTGACCGTCGGAGGTCCACCCCGTCCTAAGTCCCTCCGCCAAAGCTAAGTAGCCTCAGTAGGATAGCCACACTATTAAATCCTCTCCTTGCATCTTTACTGTCAAGTGTTTTGCTAACCCCAGTGCCTCTATCTCTCTCCCTGGACAGGTGCAGTGGGTTTCACTTGAGCGACAGGCTGACCCCCAGGTGGTGGAGCCCCCCCCCCCTCACTTTTCCTTGCTGTGTGCATAACGGTTGCCCTATTTTGGAGTGCAGTGCTTACTGATTTTATGCACGTGTGGTGTGTGTCTTCTGGGCCTCTCCTGTCCCCCCTCTTGGAAAGTCCTGCTCGCTGCGGTAAGCCACTGCCCTGCTCCACCTTTGAATCCTGACCACTGGCCCATCTCCGTAAGGCTTTGGCCATCTCACCTGCTCATATTCGGGTCATAGCCCACTGGCTAACATTGTACGTGTCTACTGTGTATGTGTGTATACTGGAAATAACTCTGTTTGGTTGTTGTGTGAGAGGCAACAGCCTGTACTAGAATTGCCCTGTACTCCTTTTACTACTGTTTGTATACTTGTTAATAAACTGTATTTATGGAACCCATGTCTCTGGCCTAAGAGTGGTACGAACTTGTGTTTGCCTTGTTAGAACTAAAGGAACACTGAGTCTATATCTGTCCTAGGGTGACTACCTAGGTGGCGTAGTCGACAATTAAAACTATCCTAGCAAATTACCTCGCCACTGTCACATATACAATTTAATGGCCCTCACGATCACCTGACCTAAACTCCTCAGACTTTACAGGAGCTCACTGATGCCCTTAGACAGATCTGGGAGGACATCCCACAAGACACCATCCGTTGTCTCATTAGGAGCATGCCGTGACGTTGTCAAGCATGCATACAAGCCCTGTTGTCTGTAATGGAGGCCTTAAAAACAGCTAGAGCAGCAGCTCAATCCTCGGCTCTCGTCCTGCTTGACTTATCAGCTGCGTTTGATACAGTCAACCACCGCATCCTTCTGTCCATACTGTCAAGTATGGGCATTTCTGGCAATGCGCACTCCTGGTTTGAATCCTACCTCACTGGGCGCTCGTTCAACGTGTCATGGCAAGGTCAGCTGTCTGTACCTCACCGCCTCACCACTGGGGTGCCCCAAGGCTCGGTGATGGGACCACTTCTCTTTGCCATTTACACCACCTCGTTGGGCCCTATCATCCGCTCGCATGGTTTTTCCTACCACTGTTATGCCGATGATACTCAACTGTTTCTGTCTTTCCCTCCTGAGGACACCACGGTCTCGACGCGGATTTCGGACTGTCTCGCTGATATATCCACATGGATGAAAAATCACCACCTTCAGCTGAACCTGGCCAAAACGGAACTGATGGTCTTCCCAGCCAAACAGGTCATCCACCACAACATCAAGATCAATACTGACTCTTTATCTCTTGCTCCATCCAAAACAGCAAGAAACCTCGGGGTCATTATTGATGACCAACTGACCTTCACGGCCCACATCGCCTCTGTCTCCAGGTCGTGCCGCTTTGCGCTATACAACATCCGCAAAATCAGGCCGTACCTAACCCAGTATGCCACCCAGCTGCTGGTGCAAACCTTGGTGAGCTCCCGCCTTGACTACTGCAACGCCCTCCTAACGGGCCTGCCGGCTTGCGTGGTGAAACCACTACAGATGATCCAGAACGCGGCGGCGCGTCTGGTGTTCAACCAACCGAAAAGGGCACACGTCACCCCGCTACTCATCGAGCTCCACTGGCTGCCAGTAGCTGCTCGCATTAAGTTCAAGTCACTTATGCTTGCCTACAGAGTGCTTACTGGTTCTGCTCCCACCTACCTAAATGCTCTTGTAAGGGCAAATGTTACACCCAGGACGCTGCGCTCGTCTAGTGAGCGTCGTTTGGCACTGCCGTCCGTGCAAGCACGGCAATCCAGACTATTTTCATTTATAGTTCCACGTTGGTGGAACGAACTGCCTAGTACTACCAGAGCAGGGGCGTCCCTCTCTACCTTCAAGAAGCTTTTGAAGACCCAACTCTTCAGAGAGCACCTCCCCTCCTAACTGGCACCTGACTAGCGCTTAACTTGCACTTCAGCAGTTACATTCCTGCACTTCTTTTTCCTCTTTTCTAGGTTGTTGTTTTTCTAATTCTCATGTAAAGTAGTATTTATTGTTACACCATGCTTTTTTATTGCTCTTAGCTTGACTGTTCTCTCCCTTGTACGTCGCTTTGGACAAAAGCGTCTGCTAAATGACTAAATGTAAATGTAAATGTGGGGGCCACACAAGATATTGAGAAGCATTTTGAGATGCAGAAATTGAATTTTGGCAAAATGGACTAGCCTGCCACATAATTTTTTCACTTTGATTTTTGGGGTGTTTATAAAATTGAGCCCTCTGTAGGCTGAAAACTTTTATTTCAATCAAAGATGTGGCATCCTTTCGTTCCTAAGACATTAAACTGTCCATATCAGTATAGATATCCAACATATTTTTTTTTTTCACATTGAGATCTGACGTGTTTTCAAAGTGTTCCTTTAATTTTTTTGAGCAGTGTATGATGAAAATTACGAAATATAAGTGTAAATACTTAAGTACTTGCAACAAGCCACTGTTTCAGCCTCCATTGAAGAAAGATAAAATGATGGTAGTGATGTCACTGAAGACATAACGGGGTTTCTTAAAGGGGCAGTTACCCCATAATGACAGGGTGGACAGCAATTTCAGGGACACACGCAAAATGTTCAATATTATTATGAAAATAGAATATACATGATCAAAATGACTCATTTTATCAAATAACTTGTGGACAATAACACTTTTTTTTTGTATTTAGTCTCATTTAACCACTTATTACACACACTGTAGTTAGCAGAGCAAAAAAAACAGCATAAAATGAAGGAAACACATTTCAAGAGACTTATCATTGTACTGATATGTGTGTAAATGTTTGGCCATTTATAATAAGACCTCAGAGTTTCATTTGTGATGTACTTCTGTCTTTCCCTTTTATAACAACATGTAAATCACCATACAATTAGTGCACAGACAATCTAAACAACAATGCACACACAACATACACATTTCAGTCTTGGAGAATACCTGGATAATACAAACATACAAAGTTCGTGATGTAAGCGGGATCTGCACAAATAAAATCACAACATAAAAAACATTAGTTCAGTATGAAAGCACTGCTAGCTAGCTGGAGGAATGTGAGGAATGGAATGAGTAGCCTAATTAGCATTCCGATACGGATACATTTAGCATCTACAATTGTTTTCTATTGGTACACAACAGTACACTATACAAAGATATTTACAATAAAAGCCAATATAATCAATACATTCAACCGCTGTCAATTTAAACAATACATTTGAAGCATGGAAAGTTCCTAGCCAACTTTACAGCTAATCACAGTATGTACACTGTAAATGTGTTATATGCCTGTTTTTTTATCAACATTAGGAAAACTTGAGCTGGAAAGTTTGGAGATACAAAACGTAAGTTATTATTTATTAATCGCTGGGCAAAGTTCAGCCAACTTTTTTGAAACAAGACCACGCATGCTCAGTCGGATTCCACCGCTAGAGGCGAGGCAATGTTTATATAGTCATATAGTATACTGATATACAGTCATTGCCATACAAATGTATGTATTTGTTGAAGCTTCTTCTGATTCCGACAATGTCCTCTGGAGTGACAAAGTATGTTCTGTCCACAAGGTTAGTTTTTCCAAGCCTCTGTGACCAGTCCGTGGCTTTCAATAGAATGGCACTATTAGAGAGCCCTTTGGAAATACACTCATGAATGAATTCGACCAAATCCTCATTGATGCGATTGATAATATTTTCTTCCATATTGGTGAGGTCATGGCCACTGTGTTCGCACATTTCCCTGACAATACAACCTCAAAAACTGGTTGAGCTTATGAACTGAAATGACACATATGCTGGGTAAGAATTTGCCCGTGTTTTCATTGGATCTCCTGTTGACGATCCGGTTGCATGGTGGGATCGCTCACACCTCCACTGAATGACATTTGGTCTTTTTTTTATATAAAGGAATCTTCCTTTCCCCATCTCATTCATCCTATCAAGGTGATCCCTCATCAAAACATCCTCAGGAATATTTTCTTCAAGATTCTCAAAAGATCGCTTGATTCTAGGGTCCCTTTCCTTCTTTAAGCCATCTTCAATTGACTTCAGCCAGTGCTTCTCCATTGCCTGAACAGGGAAAAAAAGTATGAAAACATAAGCCTATGACTCCGTTATACACACATACTAAACAATTTTATCTTGTGATGACCTGAACTATAGGTTACATGGTCAGTGTTAAGAAGTCTGGAGCACAACGTTATTCCACCATGTGTAACGAACGTGGAAATGTAGGATCCAAATGCTCGACACGGAGACAGAGATGCAGAATAACAAGCTTTACTGAACGGGTTCGCTACACGGTAAGACAGTCCAAATACAAACAAACAATTCCAATCAGGGATGGGCTGCGGGGGTCGTCGTATATCCAGTCCTGGGTCGTCGTCACACAGGTAGTTGTTTGTAGAGGCAGAGGTACCGGCAAGGAGGAGGCAATCACGGAGTCGAGTAAACAGTCCAGGGTCGTTATCCAGGTGGGAGGTTGTGGAGGCAAAGGTACCGGCAAGGAGAAGGCAAACACGGAGTCGATTATATAGGCAAGGGTCGTTATCACTAGAACTTTGGAAATCATGGGAAACGCTGGAACTCTTGAGACACGGGGGAAACAAATACGAACTGGCAACGAGACAACAGGAACACACAGACTATATACACAAGGTGATGAGGAACAGGTGTCAACAATCATGACGGGACAGGTGACGATAATCAAGACGGGCAGACAATCAACAAGGCAGAGCACACACAAGGGCAGGGCGTGAGATATCTGAAACGAGAGGAGAGATGAGTAAACAAACACACAACACTGAGTAAAATAAGATAATCAAGGAAACATAACTTATTTTATGAGCCGGGACTTAACACAATGCCTAGATTCTCTCTCTATAAACCAACTGGATGCCTGTGAGTTAACCTGTATACCAATGACTAGGCAGCCTGGCATTCAACACTACTCAAGATGTCTCAGAGTTATCAATATTACAAAGCAGCCTGGAATACAACCAGTCTCAATGGCTAGGTGCTGTATAGTGAACTACAGACAACTGGATGCCTGTGGGGTAACTTGAGTTACTAAGCAGCCTGGCAGTCAATCTCTTAATCTACGTCTAAATGCCTTACAGGTAGCCTACCTCCTCGGTTCCCAAACTGGGGTACGTGAAGTGGTTCAGGGGGTACGCGGGGAGAAAATTTCCGCGATAACGGAAAACGGACAGAATTTGCGGAATGTACCCTTTGAAACAGAATTGCAACTTTCAGTGAATTCGCTCATCTTCCCAATCGCCTGCAAATAATGTTTTTTTTTTTTTAAGTCTTTTGTTCTGTTGATGGCTGGCAAACAGCAACCTTAGAAGGTTTGGGTCACTTGTGGCACATATTATTCACTCATTTTAAGCCATCAATCTACCTCAGGGTGAACAAAATGAGCCAAAACGGAATTCACCTAAAAGGTGAAAAGGAAAACTTTTTTTTTCGTAGCTGGAGATTGAATGTCTGAAGGGGTACGGGACTGTAAAAAGTTTGGGAACCACTGGCCTACCTAAAATCAACTGGATGCCTGTGAGTTAGCCAGTCTACCAATAACTAAAGCAAACACTATTAGCTATTTCATTGCCAGACATTGTGTCTCAACTGTACCCCGCTGCTAGATTATGCAATGACCTTGAATGACATGAATGGCATGGAATATGTAGATTTATAGTGCACAGAATAACGTTTGCAACGATGTAAATTGCGTTTGTTGATCATGTATGGTTAATAACATTTTAATTGTACAAGGGACATGATAAAATCAAGATCTTCCCTTGGTGAAAAAACTTACGCCGATATCTTCGTACGAGAGATGGGTTAGGTGCCCAAATTTCCTGGGATCAAAGAGGACGTTAGTAGGCGTGTCCAAACTAAAAATCACGTCTCAGGTTTATAAGGAGGGTACATTACATGGTTTTGTTTTGTGAGTTATGTACTCAATATTGTATTGATGTTTATTTAAATATTTGGTTGTGAGTCCGTCTCCTGTTGAGTTTGCACCCCTGCACTTAAGTCTGCAGAGCTGAAAGGTGGACCACAAAAAGTTGTTCAGTGTTTCTCTGCTAATCTGCAGGCCCGTTTGTGTGGGTCCCATCCTCTCCTTGTCAGGCTTTTCTCGGGGACTGAAACTGGATCTGGGGAATCAGCGTTTAGCCCAGTGTGCTAATGAGGACCCAATGGCAGAGTAGCGTTCTTTGGTTTCTTTATTGCTTTTAAACAGGGTCTCTTCCAAACAGCGGTTTCTCAAAACATGGAAGAGATTCCCAAAAACACAGGAGATATTCCAAAGGACAGAGGATGCGGCAAAACAGGTTACAGTCCAAAACACAGGAGATATTCCAAAATGGATTAAACTCAAAAAACACCTACGGTGTATTATAATGCAAAAAGGCAGTGATTCAAGAAGCTACTAACCGCATAGCTATTCTAAGGAACTAAGTCCTAGCAGCGAGAGGCGAAGCTATATTAGCAACCAGTGGCGGTGCGTCAATACAGGGCGCAAGGGCGCCGCCCCTCCTATAAATTTTGAGATGAAAACAAAGTAAAAAAAACATTATATACCAAACAATTAAAATAGGAAATGTACTGTGTTAACGCGTTAAATGTGTGTGGGAGCCCGTAAGCCCCTGTCAACAATTACTTAAATGTGACCAAATATAATATATTGGCATTCGTTATCACTGAGATAAGCCCCTCCTCCCTGGAGGGGCGCCGGCCAAATGGAAGTCAATGGGAGCTCTCATACTTTTTTGAAACATTTGAGCAAGGACAGCTTCTCATTGGCGGATGAAAGTTCGATCCTGGGGCGCAAAATTTTGCGCCCTGACCAATGACATCGTTTCTTATTTCAACGCGACTGGACTATTCGTCGAATCAGAGGCCTTTATCATTCCCTCACATCCCACGTATCTACGAGAGCAACATAGCTAGCAGAGACTTTGATTCTGTGAGTATGCCGACTGAAAACTTTCGAATCGACGATCAGATGTCGATAAGAAGAGACTGAAAGACATGGGACCCGAACGTCCGGATTTAAAAATGCAGCAGCAGAGCATCGACCGCGGGAGGACGTACACCCGTAGCTTCTCCTCAAGCCTGTATGCTAACCGGAGCTGGTTAGCTGGTTGTTCAGTGAGTGATGCGGTTTTTTTGTTTTCCCTGCCTGTTGTTACAAAGTCCTGGGACTGAAACAATCTGGACTGCAATGGGGATGAGGGATCTAAAGCACTTCAACGATAAATGTAAGAAGCACGAATCTTGCCGCAGCCATCTAACTAACAGCCTGAAGCTAAGCCTCTTTGGAAGACTGAGTATTGCAGAGCAGTTGGACGAAGGGTACCGAATTGGCATTCGAAAACATGTAGTATCATCCAGTGTTTCTGAATCTATTCTGCTCTAAACCTCTAGTATAATCCAGTATTTCTGAATCTATTCTGCTCTAAACTACTGGTATCATTCAGTCTTTCTCACTCTATTCTGCTCTAAACCTCTACACCCTGTGTTTAAAAAAAAAAATCTCTACTACCCAATATAAAAAAAAAAACCTCTACTACCCAATATTTAAACCTCTGGAACCCAAACCAATGTTTCTTAAACCATTCTGCTCTAAACCTCTCATGCCCAATTTTACAGTTTGTTGAGAGTTGTTAGTGGACAGTGTTGAGCACTGTGTTTTCATGAAATAAATCTTTGTTTTTTAATATATTCTACTCAAAACCTCTCTTGTGTTTTTGTTTTCTCATTGTGGAGTGCTATTTAAACCGCACTGCCCAACTGCGCCCATAGTCTATATATATGTCTATGATTGCGCGCCCCCCCCCCCCCCCAAAAAAATAAATCACCAGCCGCCACTGTTAGCAACGCAACACAAAAGCGACTTGATAGCCGCAGGAGATACACCTCAAAACTCGCGCTAGACAAAGAGAGGAAACTCTAACGACCCGATGAGGGCCAGAGAAACTAGCTAGGTATTTAAACCTGGCTAATTGAGACTAAGTGGCAACCATACAAACAGTGTGTAATTGCAAACAGGTGAGTGACACAATGGGTAACATGTGGATGACACAAATCACAACAAATGCACATGTGTGCGAAAACAAGTCCGTTATCTTGTCCCTTGGCCACCAGATGCCGCCAATTTTGTGTGAAGATATTAGGGGTGTAAGAAAATATTTCTACACTTGAGTATCGTGATATTATGTTTTTTGATGCTGTATTGATTCTCAAAAAGGCTCTGTATCAATTTTTAATTAACAGGTTACTTGCAAAGATTTGTGGCAGACAGTGGTTCGTTTTGTGTTGTGTTTAAACCCCTGACCTTTAGATAGCGCTGTTGCAATTTATCGTCAACCATTTATCTCACAGATCTGATTGAGTAAAAAAAAAAAAACTTTAGTTTATGCATATTTTATGCAAATGGTGGTGTTATTTATACTATGACAGTTTTCCTAAAATCAGATTTTAAAAATCACTATATCTCACCTTGCTTGCAGTATTGCAATATATCGAATCAATCAATATATTGAATCATATCCCCCGTATTACAATGCGTATCACCAGATTCTTGCCATTCCACAGCCCAAGAAGATGCAGTTAGGGTTGCACCAGATGTTTGGGCGACCAGATTCACATTTGTTCATGTCCCAGCACTCAGTACATTTTCTGCCTACATTCTAGAATAAATGAAAATGAGTTTTAGATGCTCTGGATTTCCTTGCCATAGATAAGGAATAGGCACATTTTTTGTGGAGACGGGTATTATGAGGTCTAATTTGTTTTGCCTTGACCACCACTGGTTTGTTGAACAGAACAGCATCTCACATGTTGTATGGGCAGTAGCTTAATGATTTATGTTTGGGTTTCGTCCAATTGGACAACCATGTCTTAAGAGCTGAACCCCTCAACACAGGAGGGGACTGATCGGGTGGCTAATGTGGAAAGTTCGAATCAGCTCAGGTTCTCCTGTCCATCCCTGACCAAGACTGGACATGAGCACTTGGCTTGGTCCCCGGGCGCCATAAAGGCTGCCCACTGCTCCTGGCTGCCATTGAGGAAGGACAGCTCTGGATGGGTTAAAGGCAGAGGACAAATTTCACCAGCGACCTCTTCGGTGTGTGTCCTGAGTCGCCGCCCAATGCACGTGTGTGTTGTGTGTCATGCTGTTAGGAGTTGGCAATATACCGGTATGATAGTGAATACCGATATTGTGCTGCGCCATGATCTAGATTTTGCTATACCGTGGATACCGCGATATATTCATAATTCATAAATACTTTTATGTCAGATCAGCAAGACTAAATAGGTTCTACACATACGTGATTTTCTATGGATAGAAAGGGATTGCACAATCTGAGATGAGGCGCTGCTTGTCGCTGCCTCACCTGGCGTGACTCCTCTCTGTTTGAACAGGACATGCGCAAATTCAGCGATTTTGATTATAAATTAATATTTATTTTCTTCTATCATTATTTTTTATTATTATCACCCCTACGTGTAACAACAATAAACGGCTTTGACTTTAAAGTCTATGAGGCGTGAAGGAATTTCTCCATTTTCCTGTGCCTGTGATTGGTTCATTATCATGCCAATCACACCACAGCCAGTCACTCCAGCCCTGAGTAGGACCACACCCTAATCAGTGTGAGTTTCAATGCCGCCTCTTAATCCTCCATCAGGTCATGAGTACTCTCTTGATATTCTTATATAATTAAAACAGTGGAGGAGGGTTCCAAGAGGGTACTCTAGAACCTTTTATAATTAAAAGTGGAGGAGGGTTCCAAGAGGGTACTCTAGAACCTTTTATTATTAAAACAGTGGAGGAGGGTTCCAAGAGGGTACTCTAGAACCTTTTATTATTAACGCAGTGGAGGAGGACAAATGTGCAGATGGTTGACATGAATGAAGACATTTGTGCTTACTGACGTGTGTGTGTGTGTGTGTGTGTCAGGCATAAAAAGGGACCAGGGGTGAAAAAGGTGAGAAGGATATTACCCCTCTAGGGGGGTCCGGGGTCATACTCCCCCGTAAGAAACATTTTAATATTCCATATTTTAAAGCATCAATCTGATGCATTTTGAGATGTTTTTTTGCCAACCTGGGGAGAGCTGGAGAAACTTAACTTCTGCCATGAGTCAAAAATTATTATGGCCTCCTTACTAAGTATTATGCAAGCCATTTCATGCCAGCCTGTCACTGGGTCTAACATTTACAGTATATGAGGCACAATGTGGTAAGGGCACCACAAATGGCTTAATGCATAACCCTCACAAGAGATGGTGGACATGCTGTAACTTAACTTGTCTACTCTTCCATCATGATTGACAGCCAATACAATGTTATGTAATTCAGATTTTAATACATTTTATTGGCAAAGATAACAATTTACATTACAGTTCGTAATACTCTCAGAACCAGATCATTTTTTTCTTCTTTGCCTGAACCACCAGTGTCTCCATGGCCCGCTTTTGCTGTTTTGCCACATGTCTCAGCCTCGCCCTTTTCTCTTCTTCAGCATTCTGCTTCTTGGCCTGCTGAGCACTGCTGCTGCTGCTTTTCTTTCTGATTCATCTTCTGCTGGCGTTTGTATGTGGCTGCTGCAGAGTTGATGTTCTTGCATAGTGTTCTGTCCACCTCCCCAAACTTCACATCGTCCCTTCTGAAGAGCTGCATGGCTGTCTTCCCCCTGGACTGCAGGGTGTACTTGACCGTCTGGATTGCATTAAATGTTGGTACATTCATGTTGCCACTCCTTTGGTCAATTACATCATTCGTCAAACTAAAAGACGACTCAACTCTTGGTCCGTGAAAGATGGAGAGGCAACATTTAACCATTGCACTCAGGGAGGGGTACTTATCTGGCTGGTCAAAGACATGACCCCACCACTCCACAATGCTCTCTCCCTCCTTGAAACTGGGGCTGGTCAGGTCAACATTGAACCGCACAAGTTCTCTCTGGATGTCCTGGTCTGCTGGCAAGAGGTGCCTCAGCATACCACTCAGCCTGCCAAGAAATGGATGAGTTGCCTGTGAGTGGCCTCTCAGAAGAGGGTCCAGAGCAGACAGGGCTGTCAAGAGTCGGGGAGCTTCTTCTGGAGGTACTGCAGTGGTGATGTAGGCTTTCCTGACGTCTGCTAGGAATGGCACCAACAGCTGACACAAAACACCAAAAACTGACAATTATTTTAAGTCTCAAAAACAATTGAGAAAAAGGGTCATGCAGGTGATGCAGGGTACTTACAGCATGATTGGGATTCTGGCTCCTGAACGTGTCAGCCTCCTGTCCCACATGGACCTCCTTGGAGGGCAGCAGCATATGATCCTCCAGGACCATCTCCCTCAGAGCCCTGGGAGACAGCTGTGTAAGGTAAGTCATTAATAGGAGTAATAACTTAAGTGCCTTTCAAAAGACCCCAGGTTGCTTAACACAAATGAAACACTCAACTGATAGCACAGACAACAGAAAAGTAAAAATAGAGATAAAATCAATATACTAATGTAGGCAGAGTGGGTGTAAGGAAGAGTTAATTACCTCAGTAATGTGTTCGGCCTTCATGAAGCAAGCCAGGAAGGCCAGGAACCGCTCAAGCTGCCGATCATGGAGTTTGAACCAATGTCTGGCTACCCTGTGTATGTAAAACAAATTATTTTTATAACTTTTTTATTTTTTAATATTTTTTATAATTATTTCATAACAAGTATGTGCTAACTATTATAAGGGATTGGAACATCAAGTCTCATCACCTTTCCTGTTGAGTTCCTCCTGAACCACCTTGATACTGGCTCTTGCCGCCTGGTTGACGTGGTACTTTGTGTACATCAGTTCCAAAGGCTCCCTATACAGCTCCTTATCTGCAGTGGAGAGGTAGCCATAATAGAGGACTTTGTACGCAGGCATCATGGCATGGGTTGCCATGCTGACATCGTATGCAGACAGCCAGCGATGAGGAACATAGCCCCTCTGTGGGCTGGAGGCGGGGAGATTTAGAATCATAGCTATCTCCTTGAGGTACATCACCTGACAAAAGACAGAAAAAGATGTTCAAAGAAACACATAGACATTCTACACATTCCATAGTTTTACCACAGTACAATACAGTAGGGTCAGCAGTCGTGGTCTAGACTAGAGCTGACAAATAAATAAAGCGCTGTATTGTCAAATGTGCTTGGCATTTTGTTTACCTGGTCTGGACTCCACTGATGGTCAACCTGGAGATCACTGAACAGCTTCTCCAAGTAGCTGTCAAAGGGCTCTGAGAACTTCTTTGCCGCATTGTGCATATGATGACAGGAGTCCCCATCAACATCGAGCAGGTTGGGACAGTGTTGGTGCATCCTGGTCTCGAAGCCAGTCTTGCTGCCCCTCATCACAGCACACGAGTCCATCAGCATATGTCAGCCTATTGGGAATGTATGGGTGAATGTTATGTTTCTGGGTTGCGGTGACTAATGTGCGCTGACATTTATTGATTGCTGTGGCATTTATGTCTTTGCGAATTCTTTGACTATGGTGTGCACCGTGTGAGTGGCATGGACTACTGTTCCCCACACAAACTTCCTATTAGGCTCACAGATTACTGCACTATTTTCACCTGGACTAATTACCTGGACAAGTACCTACCGACCTATCTGCGGAAGCAAGGGGCAAGGAGGAGGGCTATAAGAAGAGGGAGCTGGAAACACACTGGGGGCCCGGCGGGGACCACGAGGTGGGTGACGAACGAGTCAACGCACAAACGAGTCAACGCACGAACGAACCAACGCACCAACCAAACAAGCTGCAACGGATAGAAGCAGACGAGAGCACGCCATCGTACCGGAGAACTCCGGTGGTTGGGTGATCAATGTTCATAATCCCTGAGCTAAAGAACGTAAGATTTCTTATCTTTAAATTCTCCATAAATACTGTGTACGTGGCTTGCGGAGTGTTGATCCCTTGCCCTGGTTATCTGAGGTCTGCTGTTTACCGTTTCCGGAACCGAAGAAACTACACTGATGAACCATTGGAACCACGAGAAGCCAACGTTGTAGACAACTCAACGTTCACAATATCCGGCGCAAAGGAAAGTCAACTTTCCATCCTAATTCTATTAAATTGAATATTGTAACGACAAAGTTCTGATTACTTGTTTTACTGTGTGGAGGTCGCGACTGACTGGGGGATCCCTGGGGCGTCGACCACGACGTCACATCAAGCTTTACAGTCCACACGGAACAGAGCACGGCCGGATCGACTACAAATAGACCCCAGCTGTCTGACAGCTCGTGACTGGACTATTGTGTGGAGATTGCTTGGATTTTAAGATGCTTTTAACACTTAAATTATATTCAACGTTTTAATTCCAAATAAAGCTATTTTTATATTGACACACTGGTGGTGCTTCTGTGTCCTGGGCATTCCATAAGTTTAAGGAAGGGGCCATACGGCTGACACATACTCATAACGTTATTCCACGGGATGTTGTTTTTCTCAAAGAACTCACAGAGCACCTTCTCTAAAGAAGCAGCATTCACCTTCACGATCTCCAAGGACCCCAAATGCTCCACTATCACCTTCCTCAAGTCTGCATGATAGTAGCAAACAAGCATGGTGAGGACCTTCAACATAAAAAGGTTTATTAGCCATGCAACATTTTACAGGGCATACACAGAAGCAAAAACAGAAGGACTTTGATGGCAATAGTTTAATATGAGACCAACCTTTTTGTTGTTGTTGGATGTACTCTCGTCTAAATTTAACAAAAAGGGAAATCTCTTCATGTTGGAAAAGGTCCTCTCAGAGTAGGTCCGCCCTACACAAAGTCGGATAATATTTGTTACATCACATGCATAATCTAATTGGTACAATATAAATCATACAACAGGAAATTCTGGCAACATAGCAGTATATAAGGAAAAATGTGTATGTGTGCAGTTCACTAAAATGGAAATTAAAACACTGAAATAGTAGGTAAGAAAGAAAATGTAAATACCTAGACCATGGATCATCTTGTATGAAGCTGCTGTCCGTGACAGCTTAATTCCCTGCAAAGCTGGTTTTCCAAGGAAAGGATCTGGGCAAGCTCAACAATTACAGGAGCCTTAGAAAACGGGATGGAATGCTCCGCCAAGGTTCCAAGGACCATTGCCTAGAACACAAATTATGTAATTAATGTAAAGCTAGTGTATTCCATGTTTAGGTGATGATGCTGCCAGTGACCGGAGCTGATTGTGAATAATAATAATAAATATAGCTGCAAGCAGCGATGCGGATTCCTCCAAAGATTGCGAAACCAGGGGGAAATGTATATTCTTCACAATTTTGGAAAGAAGAGTGGAAGAAGGAAAGAAGAGTGAAGAAGGGAAAGAAAGAAGTGTCTTGCTGAAAGACGCTTTGACAGGGAATTGATCTAACAACCTTCTGGTTACTAAACGACTTCTGTACCACTGTCACCAAGGTTTACATCTCAAAGATTTGCTTAGATATTACTTCACTTCCTGTTTGGCGGCTTTTCTGCTGAATTTGAGTGGCTGTACCGGACAAACGGTTGTGAGGATCAAAAACGTATGAATGTTTTTTGTGAGGCTTGGTCTGAAGATCATCTCTCTGTAGGAGGAGTAAGCTTTCAAAGGTTTTTTGATAAAACCGGGAATAACAGAAAATCTTTACAACCGAAAATTGGCGCCATTGAACGTTGAATTCGTCTTGATCCAAGGAATCCAATGGTACCTCATTTTTTTAAATCGGTTAAACGGTTCAAAAGTTACAGTGTTAACAAAAGTCCAACTTTGACCCGTTGGTGGCGCTAGTGTGGTCCAGTGGGAGACATGAAACTTGGTGTGAGTGAAGAAGGGACTGTCCTTAATGAGTGTGCCAAATTTCAGAAAAAGTTACCATATGGGATTTGAGAATAATTGTAGGAAGAGTAGGCTTTCAAAGCAGTTTGATGAAACCGGTAATAGCGTAAAATCTATATACAACCGAAAATTGGCGCCATTGAACGTTGAATTCGTCTTGATCCAAGGAATCCAATGGTACCTCATTTTTGAAAATCGGTCAAACGGTTCAAAAGTTGTGTGTGTTAACAAAAGTCCAACTTGACGGAGGAATCCTAATAATGTATTTTATTTGTAGTGCACTTTACATTGAATAAACAATCTCAAAGTGCTAGTGTACTCTGTCTATGCTGCCTGTACTGACTAACAAGCCTACACCACCTACCTCTGCATTTGCTATGCGGTTTATAACTGGTACATGGATCTTTCCCTGGCACTGCTGCCTGATTGTTTCTGGCCCCTGGCTTGCTTGACTCTGGCTTGCTGGACTCTGGCTAGCTGATGCTGGAAGGAAGGTGCTGGCAAGACTATGAGTGGAAGCTATCATCTGCACCTTCTTCTTGTGAACTTCCGTCTGGCAGTGAGCCTGCAGAACATGGCTGCCTTTGTTAGCATAATTTATATCTTTGATGCAGAGAATGCTTCTGGCGAATCCCTGCCTGTTGATTTTGAGGCACACACACAGACGATTGGTGGGTAGTAGCATAATTTAATTAGGATGAGGTCACACAGTGAATATATACTCTACTGCTGTTAGTGTTGTCTTTGTTTACAACACACATGGGCGCACACGCACACACACACACAGGAATTTTGTGGGTGTGGTTGTGGGGTAAATGTTGTTGTATCACACACAGAATGAGGTCATGTTGTGAACTTGATTGCTTTTAAGGTCGTTTATGCGACAGAGGAACAACCCGATCAGAAAGTCGAGAATGACCTTTGAACGTTGGGCGCAACCACGTCAGACGTGTACAGGCCAAGTTGGTGTGATGAGAGGGGGTGTGACAACTGGTAACTGATTTAGAGTGCTGTGTAATATAATAGTATTGTATGTGGGTAAACCCGTCTGTAGTTATATAGGGAAACGTAGGGATTGAATAATGAGTTGGAATATGTATTTTATCGTTAATTGATTTGCGATGTGTAATGGTTCAGGCTGGGGTAAACAAATACCGGCGCAGAACTAGTGTTCGGGATCGACGGGTTAGGGGAACAACTTCCAACCCCTCCAGAGGATCTATGTGCATTGTTTAGTTTGGAGTGCTACACCTGGTTATGTAACTCAGGATAATTGAGTTTACTTTAACCTTGTTGAAGCTGAGTTGTTATTGAGTTCTATGGTTTTGGAGTTTTAGTTCGTTTTTCTTTTCTCCATTCTGGCGTGTTTGCCTGCTGCAACCGGCATTAAAACCTTTGCCATTTACCAACAACCATCTGAGACACTGCCTCCATTTCTGTTTACCTTGCCGCGAGGCTGGCCATCCTACAGCATAGGACCATAAACATAATGTCTGAATATTCTCTGATGGAATTGATAAATATATCATCATTCTTCCCCCGGTTCTCACATTAGCGCGCGCCACAGAGGGTTGACTACCCCTCCTCTCTCCCACACTCAAGTCCACAGCGCCCCTCTCTGCCAATAAAGACACCTTACTGAGTCGGCCCAATCTTGTTTACCTTTTCATTCATATTAAAGGTACGGTCCGCAGTTCTGGTAAAAGCTTGTTGATATTTGAGCTCAACAGCCAATCAGATGACACCCCTCCCCGATGTGCTCCTAAAGCAACGTGTTGATTGGCTGGAATAGTGTATGGCTCAGTTCGAGTCACTTTGTTTGTTTCCCATTTACAGAGTCAGGACTGTGTTGGAACACCTGAGGTTTTTTGAGTGCATACACACAACGAAGAGCTACTGCTCACAGGAAGTCCCGCCCCAGAAATTGTAACGTTTTCAGGTACAGACAAAATAGGAACCCAAAAGCACAACAGACACAGAATGTAGTTTTGCGTTCTTTTACTTTGTTATACCACAACAGAGTCAAACCCTGGACATCAGCCCAGTGTTTCACTAATACAACAGGGAAGCAGGCAGAGTCAAAACCGGGAGATCCGTCCGTTCAGCAAACCATCCGACAAGGAGCAGGCAGAGTAATCCGTAAACGATGGACAGGCAGGCAGGGTCAAAACCGGGAGATCCGTCCGTACAGCAAACCATCCGACAAGGAGCAGGCAGGGTAATCCGTAATCGGTGGACAGGCAGGCAGGGTCAAAACCGGGAGATCAGATAATACAGCAGACAAGTCAGACGAGGGGCAGGCAGAGAAAACGGAATCCGAGGTACAGTCCAAGGTCTAAACTAGTGATGGGCAAATGAAGCTTTGGTGAAGCATTGAACCATTAGGCACATTGTTTCAAAAATATCGGTTCATTACTTGAAGCTTCAGTAACAGTGACCTCTCCTGGTGAAGTGCCAAGGCTGCAACTAAATTAGCCCAGCTAGACAGTGGCAGGAGGCTTTAAGACAATGACAATCTAGTGTGCAGTGTCACAAATCCCCCCCCAGATGTGTGTGTGTGTGTGTTTATACACACATGCACCCATATACAAACATTGTGATATTATATATTTTTTTTACAAATAAAGATTAATTCTTTTTTGTATATTGTGTTATTGGGGAAAGGATGTGCTTGTACTTGGGGATTCGGATGTGCTGGGAAATTATGGCACAAGTTGGGTGTCGGATAGGGAACAGTCAAATATTTTGATTTAAAAACATAATTTTTTCAACACATTTTGGACTTAGCCTGTTCCGTTTTTTGCTGACAACTTCACCACATTTGGAAAACACTCGTTCGGAAGGAACTGATGAGGCCGGCGTACATAAAAATTGTTGCGCCAGTATAAAAAGATGAGGGTACACATTTTTATGGTTCCTCCAGTACACCAGTGGCTCCTCTGATCTTTCCAATGGTGGATCATTCATGTACCGCTGAACCTCCACTGTAGCATCCACTGTGGCATTTCTGGCCATCCTTGCTTCAGAAGCATCTCTGTCGAGGGTTTCCCAAAGGTTAATTTCTGAAAAACAAACATGACAGTAATCAGTACTAGAAGGTTTCATTTTCTGTATCCCTTTTTACTTTTCACAACATTACCTGTAGTTGATGGGATTTCAAAATGTGCTGGAGCTGGTTGAGATGATGAGGAGGTGGAGGGTGCTTCCTCATGATTGACAGGTGGTGTGATAAATAATTGTGAACACTGACAAGTGAGTCGTTTTATTGCTGCTTGTGCATTTGACTGATTGTAAAAATCTATGGCTTTGAATCTCGGATGATCTTTGATCCCGAGACTCTCTTCTCCTCGGAAAGTTCCACCGTTGCCTGGTAGAAGGGAGCAAGCAATTTGAGGCATGCCGTGATGGTGTCATAATCCTCAGAAGACAGAGGTCTCACATCAGTTCTGAGGGTTGCAAGAGCTGCCCCCACTGCCTGTCTCTCTTCAAAAAGGCGCTGAAGCATATGGTGTGTGCTGTTTCAGCGGGTGTCCACTTCCTGTATCAGCTTATGTACAGGACGCTGCATCTGCTCCTGCACTTCTGTTAGCTTCTCCTTAGCTGTGGTTAAAATATGTGACCACCTTCCTTGACCTGGATCTTATGTCTGCAAGGACAGGAGTTGCATCGAGGCTCTTTTTCACCACTAAGTTCAGAGCATGAGCAAAGCAGATGACATGGCGAAGATTTAAATTTCGCACAGAGGCTGCACTTATCATAGGCCTATAGTTGGTTAGATAGATAGACAGATAGATAGATAGATTATTTTTAGGACTAGCCTGCTGATACAGTCTACTTTTTCTATAGCCTAAACATTTAACAGCCAGCGCACCTTATCATTAGCGATCAGAATAAAGTGTTCCCACATGTCAGAACGACCTCTCTTCCTAGATGCTTCCATAATGGTAAATCAATACTAACGTAATGACTGTCACAGTATGAGAACCAAACGCAATGTTGTGCGCTGAAGTTTTTATGCTTTGAAGGCGCCTTAATTCAGACTCGAAACGAGGCGGTGCCAGTTGCAGTGGCGGCACCTGACTGGTTCGTGTGTGGCACTGTGAACCACTCAGCTGGTTCATTCAGAGAAAGAAGCAGTTGCTGTTTCGCACGTAATATGTCACGTGATTTTTCCGTACCAAAGCAAGCTTCGAAGCAGTGGTTTTATGGTTGGTGTAGTTTAAGGTATGAAGCACGTTCCGGCGCTTCAGTGTCAGACTGCCATCACTAGTCTAAACACAGGGTAATCAGGCTTATGGTTAACATACAAATCGCGGGAAAGCTTGGCAAAACACACAAGACAATCTGGCAAAGAACAGATGATAGTGGGCAGGTATAAATACACAGAACCTAATGCGGAGATGAGCTGCAGGTGCAGAGATGGGCGGAGATTAACAGGTGAGAGAGATGAGGAGATTGCAGAGCATGTGGGCGTAGCCGGATCTGAAATGACAGGAGATGATGATAATACATGAACACAACCCAGATGAAAACAAACTAGAATTCAGGGGAATTCGTGACAGAAATGCTAAGCCCCTTGGGAAAACAGAGTGGTCCTGTCTCCCATGCCCTTGGCTGTGATATCAGATTTATATAATGCTGCCTATATCAGTCATGGAAACCACACAATGTGACATCAGGTTCTGCTGGACACAGAGAGAGCTAAGGGGTTGGGTTTACTGTTTTTTAAGGCAGAATGTTAGTGTCAGTGAGTTTATTTTTTTTCCAGACTAAAAAGTGGCGGATATGCCCAGAGACAAACACAGATATCTGCACATGCATACAACATAACTATGAGAAATACAGCGCTCATAAACACGCACACGCATGCATAAACCATAACATGCTCCTCCTTGCAGAACCACATTTAGAGTGATATCTGATGTGATGTTGAGGTTTTGCTGTCTAAATGGCAATAAAATGGCACAAAAGGCCACAAAACTGACATCACCACACACACACATACACACACACAGGAGGCGTGCCAGACCTGGCAAAGTGCCACAGGAACTTCTCTAAATTCAAATCAGTCAGAATGTCCTTCTAAGACTTTAAGAACACCACATTAATAGAAAATGATAAATGTCAGCCTTCTATTTTCCTCACAGTTACCTCTGGCGTCATAATGATCTCTTGGGTTAGCGTTCTCCACTCTGGTCTGGGCTCTAAGCTCATTTGGGGGGGCCCTTTTTGTGCGAGCGTCTCTGTAATTAGATTAGGCCGATAGCATGGCGCTCATCTCCGCCCACCTGTGGGAGCAGCTCTGAGATGGGAAACCAGCGTGACATCTTGCCGCTAATTTTCCCGCCCGTTTGATCGTCTATCTGTGTTCGGTTAACGCTAAAAACTTGAAATAGAATTGAAATAGAGCGCGCTAGAAATGCAGGGAGAGAGGAGATGGAAGCATAGGGCATTGAAATGTGGAAAATGGGATTTTTTGGGAGATAAAGACGAGGCTCAGGTACAGCTGTGGGCACACTAGACACAACACGCAACATGCAACGCAACACAACGTACAACACACAGCACTGCACATCAGATCAGCCTCGGAACCCTGCAGACTCTAAAGGCAAACTGTGAGGATATCTCTCTCTCTCTCTACCTCTCTTTTCCTCTCTCTCTCCCTCTCTTTTCCTCCCTCTCTATCCCCCCTTCTTTCTGTCTCTATCCCTGTCTTCTTTCTCCCTCCCTGACAGCTATCTGTTCTCTCTCTACCCTGTTCTCTTCTGTGTCCCGCTCTCTATCCCCAGTCTTGTCTTTCTCTCTTCTCTTTACCTCCCCCTCTCTTTCTTTTGTGCCTGTTTCCGCCAGTCTGTCTGTCTCTTGCTCTTTACCTCTCCCCTCTCCTCCCACATCCGTCTCTCTCGCCCCAATCCTGCGCTCCCTATTAACCCCTCCTCTCTCTGTCTGTCTCTTTTTATTGGGGATTCATGTGTGGCACATCACTGGTGTTTCCCAGAAAGCTCATCGATTGATTGATTCTGCGGTGTGTGTGTGTGTGTGTGTTTGTGTGTGTGTGTGTGTGTGTATACGTGTTTGTGTCATGTTGGCTTGATCTTGAAGCTGAGGGGTTTGTTGGTGTCTGGCTTTATTTTATGTCACTGAGATTGTTGTGCAGAAGGTGTGCAGTCGGATTGGGAGAAATATGGTCTGTGTGCGTGCGTGGGCCATTAATGATCTGATTTGACAGATTGATTACAACTGAATGATTGTGTCAATAATTTATTGTTTTATTAGGTCATTTTTTGTACACATCACACAACAATCATGCAATCACAACACAGCCATAACTCCGTGTTCTATGGTATCTATAGTGTGTGTGTGTGTGTGTGTGTGTGTGTGTGCGTGCGTTTGTGCATGCGTGTGTGTGTGAGTGCGTGCATGTATGTGTGTGCGTGCGTGTGTGTTCTCTTATATCCATCTTTCTCTCTTCATCATAAACCCCACCCTGAGGCGTCCTGTCTGTGCTCCCTGTCTGTCATCTCTGTCTGTGCTCCCTGCATATGGCATATGTGACGCTCGAACAGTTTGGATCCAGGAAATAGATTCTTATAAATCTCCTGGAGGGATAGAGGATGGTAGAAAGAGGAGGAGGAAGAATGTGGGGGGGGGGGGGGGTCAGACTGTCCTTACTGTTCATCTAATTTATCACCACTTTCCCCAGACATTTTTTTCTGTTTTTTCTTTTCTTTCGGAAGCATCATTATTTTCGCAGTCAGCGAAACCAGCTGAAGGTTGTGTAGCTATGAGATGGGCCCAGAGGGAACCAGCTGCATGGTTCTTCCAAAGCCCCAGTTCCTTCCTTCCCCGCTCTTCCCCGCCTACTGAACTCTTTTAAGGAGTGGGGAAAGATCAGTACTGCCATCAACACCTCTCATTCATGTTCCTACATAGGGCACTGACCAATCTCTTTTTTTATTCCCTCTCTCCTTCTACCTCCCCCTTTTTCTCTTGCTGTCCTTCCCCTCCCTCTCTCTCTTCCCCTTTCTCACTCTATCTCTCCCCCCCTCCTCTCTCTCTCTCTTTCTCTCGCTGTCCTGCCCCTCCCTCTCTTTCCCTTCCTTCCTCTCTCTCTCTTCCCCTCACGCCTCTCTCTCCCTCCCTCCTCCCCCCCCCCCCCCCCTCTATTTCTCTCTCTAGGTTGAATGTAATCTTCGGCAGGTTTGATGAAGTGCAGCGATCGGGGAACATGATGCTGTCCTCTGACTCAGGTGAGTGAAGTCAACCCTGTGTGTGTGTGTGTGTATGTGTGTGTGTGTGTGTGTGGGTGTGATGTGAGGTGGGTGAGGTCAACACTGTGTGTGTAATGAGATGTGTGTGTGTGTGTGTGTGTGTGTGTGTGTGTGATGTGAGGTGAGTGAAGTCAACCCTGTGTGTGTGTGTGTGTGTGTGTGTGTGTGTGTGTGATGTGAGTGAAGTCAAACCTGTGTGTGTGTGTGATGTGAGGTGAGTGAAGTTAACCCTCTGCTCCCGGAAATCACACACCCCGGTCACCATGGCCCTGAACTAGGTTACTTGGGTTAAGGTGGGTACGGTTTGTGCATTTTGATTTGTTTGTTTCATTGTGTGGGCACATGTTTTGGGGGTTGCCATAGAGCCCTGTGTAAAGAAATATATATATATATATACACTGTATATATTGTTATAAAAAAGCCACCATCTCCTGTCCTGTGTTTTCATTCTTTGAGAGTCTTTGCTCTTTTTTCTGTCCAGTGGATAAACAGTGTGGTTGAGATAAGATGTCTGTATTAATATGTTTTCTGTTTTGAGGCAGAGCTGCTCTCTCTCTCTCACACACACACACACACACACACTTTCTCTCTCTCCTTTTCTTCATTTTCATTGGCTGCATCTGTTCCTGGCTCCATGCGATTAAAGTCAGGAAAAACACATAAATAAACACATAAACATTGATAAAGCATTGCTCAATATTTCCAATGATGACACAGAAGGATTGCATTTTAAATGTGCTTTATTTGAGCATGATCATGAAGCATATAATTTATCATTTGACAACATGAGCAGTTGAGCAGTGTGTTCCCTTCAATGGGGAAAGAGCAGGAAGCCACTGAAGGTGCTGTGGTTATCAGAATTATCATAGAGCCTGTAGCCTTTAGGGAGTTGCATGTTAACTACATCTCCCACCTCCAGCTGCAGAGTCACACCACTGGAGAGAGAGGAGGGCTGTGAATCAGTTTCATACTCATATAACTTCATGACCTGCATTCCATTCTTAACCATCCTGATATACATATAGCGTGAGGAAAGTTTATCCATCACAGTGAATCTGAAGTAGTAGACTCCCCTGACTGGAGCTGTGAAGAAGCCGTTCATGTGGCTGTAGGCCTGTCCAACATTGGTGATGGTTTTAGTGAAGACCAAGTTCAGATCAGCAGACCCAGACTCTATGTACCCTGAGTCAGTCAGAGCTGCTGAGAATGCCACCTTGGGTTTCTCTGTGATCTCTTTCTCCAGATTCACTACTTCAGTCTCAGTTGCTGCCAGTCTGGTCTTCACTGCTATCAGCTCTGAATCTTGTGCTGCATGTTCCATCTTGAGTTTCTCCACCTCAGTCTGACCAGCAGACAGTTCCATCTTCAGGTTCATCACTTCAGTCTTCATAGTGGTCAGGTCTGTGTGTTGTGCTGCAGTGTCTTTCTTACCATGCTCCATGTCAGTCTCAGTAGCTACCAGTCTCTCAGTAACTGACCTCAGATCAGCTGTATGTGCTGCAGCTTCCTTCTTCAGATTCACCACTTCAGTTTCACTTGCAGTCAGTCTGGTCTTCACAGCTGTCATCTCTTTCTCTTGTGCTAAAGTCACCCTTTCCAGAGACTCCACTTTAGTCTCACTGGCCACCAGTCTCTGTTTCACAGCTGTCATCTCTGTGTCTTGAGCATCATTTTCAGCCTCTATTTTGTTCAGCAGATCATTGGTGTTCTGTAGTTTATCCTGAGTGAAGCTCAGAGTCATTCTCAGCTCCACTAACATGATTGCTTGCTTTTCCGATATGTCTCTAAGTTCCCTGAGCTCAGCAGAGATGTCCAGCTTGGTAGAGACTGCAGCAGCAGCAGCAACACCAGTGCTCTGGCTCTCTGTGTGAACTTCAGTCTGGGTGCTCCGAGTCTGAGACCCACACATGGAGAGCAGCAGCACCAGCAGTGTGATGACAGCCCTCATCTTTAACATCACTCTCTCTCTGATACACAGTAGTTTTGACGTAGCAATAGTACTATTTGCAATAGTAGCAGTAGTAGTTGTAGAAGGTCTCACTCCTGAGACACCCTCTTTTATATGCCTCAGTTACTCATTATGTAAGAAATGTCATGACTGTTTGAGGTTAAATGAGACCAGGGACACTGATAAGATTTAGAAATGGTTGATTTTCCAGGACATATCTGTGGTATGGGAAAATACCAGCCTGTCACCCATAATGTAGGACAGGTGGGGCTTCATATTCTGTTGCAATGGCTGCAATGTCATACCAGAGAGGAGGGACATCTCTAGAAATATGTAGATTTAAAAGGGAAATGTTTTGAATTGGAGGTCGTAATAGTAGTAGTAGTAGTTGCAGTAGTACTTTATGAGACACCCTCTCTTATATATATGTTATTTAGTGATTATTTATGGAGGTTTCATCACTTTTGGGGTGAACTGAGTCCAGGGACACTGATATGGTGTTTTTTTCCAAGACATATCGGGTTTTTCAGTTATCAGTGGTGTGGGAAAGTGCAAACCTGTCACCCATCATGTAGGGCAGAGGCTTCATGTCTTTATTTCACCCCTTTGTCTTAGACTTTAAGAATCATACGTATTCCTTCTGTGAATGCTAGTGAGGATCTAGTTCTCACCAAAGACAAATAGTCACAAATAATTACAAAAACTGTAGAGGAGGAAAAATAAATAAGCAATGTAGATCTTTGGGTGATTTTATGGAATTATATACATATTATATATAAATATTGATGATGGAAGGTCTAGAGAAACTGACTACATTTAGTCGATATAGATAGTTTGATTTAGATTTAGTCTAATCTAACTCTTCTGATTCTGAGTCTAATTTTTTTATCAATACCAATTGATTATCATTTCCTTACTCCAGCCACTCTCCCTCTGCTGTTTCTGCCATCATCAGAAGGTGAATTAGTGTTACATCCAGAAGAGTTACATTTGTAATTGTGTGAAGAGAATGGAGTGTATACATTTGAACAACATTAACTTCACCAGTACCAGGAGGTGTGTCTGCCTGCTGGTCCCTTAGCCCATCCAAACCTATAGGCGGCATGGAGTGGGGTGGAGAAGAGAAAGGGGATGCTGGGTTTCAAAGCATCAAAACTGCCAGATCCACTGATTATAGTGTAGCTGTAATATGTGTGAGGTCGTTATCGGACAAAAAACGTGATTACTTTCAGCATGGGATATATTCATGGCCACTAATCAAACAAAAAAGACCTTGAGACTTTAATCGTTTAATCGGGGATGCTAAATGATGTGGTGAAGGTTCCAGTATTCAGCCGGACGTAAACATGTGTGTGAGAAAGAGAGAGAGAGAGAGAGGGGAGGGAGGGGGGGGACAGACAGCACCTGTTTTGCATGTTGTGATTGCCACTTCTCTTAGTTAGCCAGGACATAAATACCTGGCTAGTCTCTGTGGACCTTATCAACTGATGGAGAGAATATTGGTTAACAGGTTAACATACTTTATGGAAAGCAAGGGTCTGTTTGCAGGATACCAAAGTGGGTTTAGGAAGGGGAGGTCTACGCAGGATGCCATGATTAGGCTTGAGACTGACATTAGAAAAGCCTTAGCAATGAAAGAGATTCTAGTGGCTGTCTTTTTTGACATCAAGAAGGCCTATGACATGTTGTGGAAGGAGGGCATCATGATACAGCTTAAAAAGCTTGGGGTGGGAGGGAGGCTTTTTAACTGGATACTGAGCTTCCTATTTGGGCGTACAATCCAGGTGAGGGCAGACATGTCTACGGTGACTGAGGTGCAGAATGGCACGCCCCAGGGCAGTGTAATCAGCCCTGTGTTGTTCAACATCATGGTAAATTAGGTGTTTAGGAGGGTAAGCCCAGACATAGAGGTCTCACTATATGCAGATGATGGGGCATTGTGGAGGAGGGGAAGAAACATTAATTGTATAGTCAGCAAGATCCAACAAGCGATTGAGGCAGTTGTAGGATGGGCTGGTGACTGGGGATTTAGATTCTCAGTAGCAAAAACTTACTGTGAATTCTTCACAAATAGGACAGTTGCTGATAATGTTAAACTGAACATGTATGGGGAACCACTTGAGCGAGTTGAGGTTGCCAGGTATCTAGGGCTTTGGTTTGACAGAAGGCTCACATGGAAAGCACATATTGACAAATTGGAGAAAAAGTGCAAAAGAGTATTAAATGTTATGCGATGTCTGACAGGGATGGAATGGGGGGCAAGCCGATCCTCCTTAATGACACTATATTATGCCCTCCTGCGTTCAGCAATAGATTATGGTAGCTTTGTCTATGGATCTGCGTCTGATTCTCGACTCATGAAGCTGGAGAGAAAACAGTCACGAGCGCTGAGGCTTTGTTGTAGAGCACTTCAATCCTCCCCAATAGTGAGTTTACATGTGGAGCTGGGGGAAATGCCTTTAGAAATCGGAAGGAAAAAGCTGTCCCTAGCCAGTCAGTCAGGTCAAACCTGGAAGGCCACAATCAAGGGAATCCTGCAAAAAGAGTGATAGAGCCATAATGGGAGTACGAGGCCAAAAAAGGCAAGGGGTTTGGGTGGAGGGTGAGGGAATGGGTACAGGAAGCGGGGTTGAAAGAGGGAATGGTTAGCCCGACAGTAGCCATGTCACCAGTGCCACCATGGTTGTTCCCCCTGCCTATAGTGGACATGAGCATATTGGAGTATGCCCAGGAAGAACAGACCATATTGGGTGTACATATGCAAGACCTGTCCAGATATATACAGATGGATCAAAGGACCCGGAATCTGGGAAAACTGCAGCTGCCATGGTTGTGAAGGGGATGGGTGTCTGTGCCTCCTGGACAGATGTACACCACGGAGCTAATTGCCATCATTAAAGCACTAGAGTGGGTTGAGGAGACTGGGCAAGAGGAGGGGCTAATGTGCTCTGACTCTGCAGCAGTGTTGGGCAGTATACAGTCATTTAGATCCTGTAGAATGGATTTACTAAATTAAGTGTACCTATGCCTATACAAGCTGGAGCAGAGAGGGGCCTCTGTGTCTTTCCTGTGGATCCCAGCCCATGTGGGGATATGGGGCAATGAGAAGGCGGATGGCCTAGCCAAAAAGGCACTAGAAAATCCAGAGCCACAGGTTATTAGTTTTTATAAGGAGGGCTCTGACAAAGCAGTGGCAGATCCAGTGGAATACAAGTCCTAAAGGCAGGTGTAGCATAACGGGTTAAATCTGACGTCACTTTACCACCTGTTTACTTCTCCCCGTCCCTCTCAATCTAATTAAGTGACACTTTGCGAGTCTGCTCAGCCCCTATAAATGAACTACGAGATGCCATCTGGGCATGAGTCGTATGTCCTGGTACCTGTTGCGTTGAAGTCCACCAGTTCGTCGTGTGATTAAGCCTGTTTTGTTTGGGTCGTCATTTCCAGCCCTTACTCCATCTCCTATTAACTCCGAAACTGATTACACGTTCGTTGTGTGCTACAAACAGATGTTTGGGTCCTTGATCTGCACGAACAGTTCCTGTGTTTTAGCTGGCTACTCACCAATACTTTTATACCTTGTATTTAGCTAGCGGACACATAGTAGCTGCTGCTTGTGTCATCCTGCGTCTCGTGCCCTTGGATGCCTGGTAGGCTACCTTGCTGCCTCTGTTTTTAATATTTATTACTAGCGTTGTGTGGCGGTAATATTCTTCAATCTCTCCCATAGGAATTGGCCTGGGTGGGTTGACGCCGCTGCTGTTTTGCTTATAGTGATTGTATCATTTGATGTTCGTCTTCCTTCACGTCTCGTCCTCCTTCCAGGCAGCTGCTGTTTGAAAGAGCTGCTCCAGCGTGTGTGTGTTTATGTGTGTGTGTTAATGGTTGTTTTGTATTTCTTTTCCGTTTATTTGTAGCCATCTTTAGGTGGCTACTTTTGTTGTGGTTCTGTTTGTTTTGTGTTCAATGTTCTGTTGGCTGTACTGGCTGCCCAAGGCTAGGTAGTCCATCCTTCCCCACCCTAGTGGTGGTAGCATCTCCCGTGTGTGTGTGATTTCGAGCTCATTTTGGTGTGTGTGTGTGGATTCACCTTTTTGTGTGCATTTGGTGTGAGCAGTGCAAGGTTGCTGTGTCCTCCTGGAGATAATACCCCACTTCGTAATACTCCTGCCTGACTGGTAAGCCTCAGTCCTGTTTTTGTGTTCTGTTCATTTAGTTGTTGTGTTGTCCCTTGTCTGTCCTACTGTTCCCTATTCGTGTGTTTTTGTATTTTACATGGTTGTAATTAAATAAAACATATTTATTATTTATGGACACACGTCTCTTCGCTTCCTCAGTTTCACGAACCTGTGTGCCCCTAGTGGGCTAGTTTCATCCCACCTCAACTATTTTCCTGGGCCGCGTAGTCGTGCTCTGTTAGTCCTAGCTCCACTCTCCATATTGTTATGCCACACAGGCATATGTATGCAATACACAGAGAGGTTGGGAGAGAAGCCAGAGTTGGAGGTTGCAGGAGGGATGAAGTAGTAGTCGCCAGGCTCAGGATTGGCCATACCCTGTTGAACAGCACCCAGTGCAGGGTAGGTAGGACAGAGACAGGGGATTGCATGTGGTGTCCAGGCCAAGATGAGACGGTGGAACATGTATGGCTTGTCTGTCCCACATACCAGAGTCACAGGGAGCACTGGAAAGAACAACTACAAAGCGCTGGATGCTCAGACTTCAATCTAGCTGCGGTTCTGGGGGATGGAATAAGGCCAGGGGAATTGATCAGGTTCCTCAAAAGAGCAGGACTATACGAGTGAATATGAATATCCCTTTTATTATTATTATTATTTTCTTTTCTTTATTTATGTGTTTCTGAGACGCCCAAACCTGCACTGTCTATATAGTGATCTGTAGGTGGCGGCATGCGCCTGTAGGTGTAACCCACCATTAATCGAAAGAAGAAGAAGAATAAGTGGACCTTATCGGGTCGTTCCGGAGAATACGAGTCCTAACGATACGAGGAGTGCTCTCAAGCACTTTGTGGCCTCTAGCTATAGCTAGTCACATGTTTCAGGTTAGTGTCTCGTGGCGGTTCTCAAGCCACTTTTGTTGGGCGTGGCTTCTTAAAGCCTGCCTCGTGTAGCTTTTGTTCAGGTCCGCCTGAAAAATCTACACTTTTTCTATCTCTTTAGTTTATGGCCTTTTGCCCTGAACCTTATCTTCTGTGTTTTTGGATTCACCACTGTCTGGGAGTATCTTTTGTGTTTTGGAACTTTGTAAATAAATAAAGAAATCAAGTTTTGGAACTGCATCCTGCAATTGGGTCCTCACTAGCACACTGGGCTAAGCGCTGGTTCACAAATCCAGCGACTCGGGTTCAATCCCCGACAGAAGCCTGACACCGAGGGAGAGATAGACAGACAGACAAACAGAGGGAGAGAGTTATCCAGTCTTTAGTACTGAACTGCACAAATACGCTACAGAACTGTGTGTGTGGTATCATGGGTGTTTTCATTTTTGTGTCACTGGTACACCATGAGTATCCATGCTAGTGCAGTCATGCTATGTGTCTTATGTGGGTTAGCATCACTGAAACTGCCGAAAGGACTCATGATACAGAAATGTAAAACTCTGACTACAATCATGTATGTGTGGTAGTCACATGCCTTTGTGTCTTACGTGCTGACCTTTCTGGCTTTGTATGTGGGCTTAAAACTTTTGTGTACGTAAGCAGAAGCTCGAAAGAAAGACTATGTGTTCTTCTTTCCTACATCTGGAACATGTACACGCAAATGTTTGCAAAAAGCATAGTAAGATGACCTCGGACTTGGGAACCCACCATGTGGTTATCTTTGCTGACATAGTGCTTTAGCGTCAGAGAACGGCAACTTCAACCTATATAAACCTGGTGTGATGTGTTCAACTTTGCTTGTCTTGTCTGCCAAGACATGAGTGAGCCGATATTGAATAAAGAGATACTTATACACAACTCTGGAGTCCGAGGTGGGTTTTCACCTTACAACTCGTTTGGACAGTACTGGCTGCTCTGACTGGGAGCCTGCTTGCTTGTCTAGAGATTCTTCATTTAAATGAGTGAGAAAGAAGAAGCTTCAAAAGCTGCCCTGTTTTAAAGCATGTGTAGATGGATAGATAGATAGATGGATACTTTATTAATCCCGAGGGAAATTTAGGTCATCCAGTAGCTTATACACATATACACTTATACACCTCACCGACATACATACACATAGGGAGAACATATTCACAGAGTGTTTCCAGATACAGGAAGGGTCTGACCCTATTGTACAGAGTGCAATGATTTTGACAGTGTCGGTGTCCAGGAGGAAAGTGAAAAGTGATCTTGTGCTGCTGGTGTGGATAGTGCAAAAAAATATAATGTTCTTGTGCTTGTGAGGATGGGTAGTGCAAGATAGTGATATTGTGCTTGTGTGTGTGTGTTTGGAAAGCGCAAAGTGATAGTGCAGAATCTGTTTACTGCACATTCATATTTCTATTCTTTGTTTAAAGAAGAGGTATAATAATATTGCTTTACATGGAGTGAAAAAAAACCATAAAGAATCCATTCTAAGTATATTTTGTAAACATTTGGGAGAGTGTAGTTCACGAAAGCGCGCTCGAGCTGGGATAACACTTTTACATCGTGCCACTTGTGGAGGGAGCGGGGCATTTGATCAGAGGGGTGTTTGTTTTGTTCACATTTCACTTATGTAATAACTATGCATTTTGGGTTGGGTTATATTCTGTTGGGTTAAATGGAGTTCGTTTGATTATATGGATATATGTTATGGAATGTATAGTTCATGAATGAAATGGTTTTGATAATAGTATGCACAATGTGCTGTGCTTCCCCATATTCATGGGTCAGCCCTATTATACCAATGAATGGTAATAGCTAGGCCTTCTTAAGAGGCTAGCTCAGTGCCCTTTGGTGGTTGAGGTAGAAGGACAGCTTTCCTGCTGTGAGGAGTTGTTCTTGAGGTAACACTGTTACGCTACATTTTGATATTGAATATTGTTTTTGTTTGGTTATGATTGTTGCGTTTGCTAAATTCGTGCAAACCTGGTAAGCGAATATATCTTTTGCATTTAAAACTAAACCACTGCTCCGGCAATTCTTTTCTACCACCATCTCCAAGTCCACATCCCAACTCGTGGGCTGGCCGTGGCGGTCACTCACACCTCCCACACATCTCTGAGGTAGTACAACGTACGGGCCACCTTTTTCACCACATCCATTGGCTCTTTCAATCAAGTTGTCTGACCTTCAATGTGTGGGCGTAAGATGTCACTCAATCTGTAAAGGCTCCCTCTCGATAACCTGAAGTTCTCCCTCCAGTTCTCGGGCAATATGATTTGGTGTACAAAATTGTCCCACCAGCTAACTGTTCAGCCAGGTCTTACACAGAATCGCCGCTCCATGTAGGGTTTAAACCGTCTTCTTTGCCTTTTCCCCTCATTGTTTACAGCGCTCGCCTTCTGCGTAGGAATAACGAGTATCTATTCATTAAAATGACTTGTACCTTAAGTATACTAACTAAACTAAGTACATTAGAGACAGAGCAGCATATTCCTTTCACTTTCCATGTTTGTTTTGACATTATAGCATCTCGAGCGAAAGCTAACCCCAGTGCCACGGCAACCGAACGTCATCATATCTGAAAGCCTCCATCTACCCCCATCCCCACAATAACGCGAACCCAAACTTTTGCACAGATGCTAATGTAGCAGTTGTGGTGGTGTCCCTGGAGATGGCAAATTCTAGCGCAGTTGCTAGTCCAGCGATGTGTTGGATGGTGTGGACATGGCTAACGCTAACATTAAGCGTCGGGAGAAAAAGACCCCTCTCAATACAAGGCCTGTGTTTTGTCCGAGGCTGGACTGGTACAAGTATCAGCCACGAGTGCGCAGGGAAGAGCAGCAGACCCCGAAGCCTGGGGGCATGAGAATGTAACCCCAGCAGAGAGAGACCAGCTGGAGGAGGAGAGGAGGGAGAGGCTGCACGGCTGGTTTAGCTGGAGGGAGGCCGTGAGTACGAAAGCTTATACTGTAAACAATATCAGTGAGCTTGAGAAGCTTGTGGAGGAAGAGACTCTGGGGACAGTGCCAGACAAAGAACGAGAGGCAGATGAGGGAGAAAATGAGGCAGAGATGAGAGTCGAAGAGAGCAGTGATCCGGCAGGGGAAGCCCCTTCTTGGATGATGGGTCATTACCATCTGTTATGTAAGTATCATGTCATCAGCACTCTCCCTTCATCAGACATCAAGCTCCCCTCACCTTCATTCATTCAATTCCTTCACAATTGTCTTTCTTCATACACATTAGGGATGGGCTTGGTATACTCCTGTCCTAACCTATCACTTTTTAACAGCTCACTATGCAGATGACCTGGCGACTTCCCTGGTGAAATTGTTCCAAGAGTTCAGCAAAGAGGAGTGCGGTGAGTTCAACATTTCCAGATGGCTTAACATCCTAAAGGAGTGGACGCCTGCAGGTTTATGTTGTAAGGCTTGCTAATTTGAATCATCCTTTCATCTCTATCCACAGACCAAAACCAGCCATCTCTTGACAATGGGACACTTCAGCTGACCGAGGGGGACGGGAGGAGCCAATGCACTTGCAGTCAAGGGATCTCCTGTGGCAAGAACAAGGAGAGGATGGGTGCAAAATACAAAGTGCACTCTCACAAAATGTTGCAAGGTAGAACCTTAGAATGTCAAGAGAGGAGAAAAGTGGAGGAGGGGAGAGAGGTGACAATCATGTTTACATTTTTGTTCTCTGTGAATTAGATAGGATCACAAGCATCTCGAAGGTAAGCATTTATCACAGACGGGCGTGGCAGACAATATAATCAATGCCATTCTCCCTTTCAATGATAGTTTGTCACTAAAGACTCCGGGTGTGATATGCCTTTGGTCTTGCCTGATAGGTGACTTTGAAGCCCCACAACGGAGGAATTGGCATAGAGCGCTC
This sequence comes from Clupea harengus, assembly GCF_900700415.2. NCBI lineage: Eukaryota > Metazoa > Chordata > Actinopteri > Clupeiformes > Clupeidae > Clupea > Clupea harengus. The sequence continues at coordinate 30,003,844 of NC_045153.1, forward strand.
CCCTTAAGGTAGTTAACGTTTACACCGCTGTCGCAGATGTTACTTGCCGCTTAGAGCTTGAAAAGGGACCAATTCAGTATGTTTTTGTCACGGCCCGAAAAGTTACAGGTCGGCGTACTCCCCCAGGCTCACAAAACACAGGAAGCTTGGCAACAATCAACTTTTTGTTATAAATAATTCCCAGCTCATATTCAGGCAATCACAGTACCCACCGCTATAGGTCTACTGGCACTAACAGAGCCCCATGGATGGGGAGGAGACAGACCCAGACAGCAGGTAAATAAGTTACTACAAAAATAGATCTCTCAGGTAATAAATAGTAAACGCAGGTGAGTAAATATAAGGCATACACAAGCCCACACCAAATTCATCACACACACAGCAATACACTCATTTAAATGACAGTAAAACAGTTTGCACTCCAGTGTCTAAAACCACACCACTCAGGTTACACGGTGTAACTTGCTGCAGCAAAATAAATCTGTCGTCACCAAGTCAGGGGGCGGGTTAAAGCCTCTGATTGGTGAATGAACAGTATTACACACCAGGCAGGCTCAACCAGTCGATCAAGCTCTCCGATACCGAATTTTGGCGGGTATGGATGCCAAGCGCCAGATTTAGTTTAATGAACGTTATTGAGCATTATTTAAATAAATCAAGATACCACAATGTCCTAGAAGACATACCCTCAGCTGCTGCGTGAGGCTGCATCCTTAATGAAGAGGCCCTCACAGGGTTCTTGCACCATTTCAAAAGTAAAATGCAATGCTTTTTAAGACCTCAACAAATATAATTTAAGACCCAAAAAGGTCACAATTTCTTTGGAATACTCAATTCAGGGGTGCAAACTCATCAGGGATGAAAAAGGTGACAACGATGCGAACCCCCTAGGAGGGTCCGGGGAATATATTTTACATATAAGAACATTTTGCACATTTTAAAGTTCAATGCATCAATCTGGTGCACTTTGACAACAAAATGATGAGGCTAGATCTATGAAGAACTTTGTGCTGTTGTAAACAATGTTGTGCTCTGGTAACAGTTTAATCATAAACATTCCTGTGTTGAATGTTGCACGGGCACAGGCCAACCCAACCTGCCTCTAGTTGAGCCACAGTAATGGCATCCACCTCCTAAAATTCTCTCATTCTGAAAACACTGAAGTAGGAGAGTGGTAAATTTGTTCAGTTGCAGTCAAGCGCCCGGCAGTAGAAAACGGGTCAGTGTTTCAGATTACATAGGGACGTGTGGTCAGGGGAGGCAGAGCCTCATAAAAAGTAAAAAACTAAATAAATATTAATATGTATCTACTGATCTGTGCTTTAAATAAAATGTTTGTATGATTCCGATACATTTTATAATCAAAATCTCTGAATTTGACCATGTCCTGTTCAAACAGAGGCGACTTGCGAGGTGAGGCAGCAACGAGCTGCGCCTCATCTCAGATTGTGCAATCCCTCACACACTGGATTGAGCACATGCCTTTTGCTTTCTCATTGTTTGTCATCACTGAAATATTTGTAGACACTGTTATTATATGTCGTTTGTATCCATAGAATAGGTAATGTAATGTATTTCACGTATGTGAAGAAGCTATTTAGTCTTGCTGATCTGTCATAAAACCACAGTGAAAAAGCACATAGGGGAGGCAAACCTAACCTCTGCCTCAATGAAGGGGGCGTGCGAGAGCCTGGAAAATGGTCTTCCAATCCAGTGAAGTGATAAATACATAATGGGAGACCAATGCCAAAGCTAAAAGGTTTGCTTCAAACGACAGGACAGAAGATAACTTTAGCGGATAAACTCCGGACCAAACTCGCCTGACGGCCATGTCTTTTATGTACATTTTTCGGCGTTTTCACGCTTAGATTTGTCAAAAGTTACCGAGAAATAGACACTGTACTATACGATAACACCGTTATTGTAACCAGCAAAAATGGTTGATGTGATTTGCGAGGCGTCTGTCAGCCAACTGTCTGACTTTAGCACGTTAGCCTACGTTAGATAGCATAACGTTATTGGAGCGTACCAACGTTACACGTTACCGTAAATGCCATCTTAAAAAGGCCGCTCAAAACCAACGCTTTCACCCGAAAGACATGTCTTGTAATACACCTGTCAATTACGGCATTGAGGCAGCTACCTTCCATTTCGAACAGACCAGAAGACTCGAAATAAAAAGCATGTCATGGTGACATGGGTTGGCCAAACAAACAAGCTTGAAAGAAATATTCATGACAGCTTGCGTTTTGCAGATCGAACCTCACATCGACCACCGCGTAATGGCGACACGCAGCCTGACGTCAGCGTCTGTAGCCGACATACCGTAAACAGCTACTAAATTGCGGAGACTCATTTCACACAATACTAAATTAATCAACTATTAGATGTTTTACGAAGCGCCACTGTGCTTTCTCATCGTCATTAAGCGCACCGGCAAAAAAATGAATACCTACAGCAACTTTACGTGAAATTTAAGACAATTTAAGACCTTAATTACCCGAATTTTAATTTAAGACATTTTAAGACTTTTTAAGGACCCGCGGGAACCCTGCCTCAACTCGTCTACTACTAGTAATAATAGTAGTACTACTACAAGTAGTAGTCGTAGCGCTGTCGTTACCCCATCACGTCTAGACCTGGTGCTAACGTTACACCTACCATTTTAGGTTATAGTTATATGATCTTTATCAAGTTATGAGGCATTCACACCCAAACAGCTGCGCGACGAAGGGATTTCACGTTCTGCTAGCATTAGCTAAATACAATTTGTGTCAGGACAATGATAAAGTTGGAAGCTACGTGCAGCTAGCTAGCTAGTATTTTCATCTATGACTAGCTAGCCTGTGTGTGTGTGTATGTAGCCTATGAATGTCATATCTGTTTGTGGATAATGTCTCACACAACTAAAGCAAGCCATGTGTGCTGTGTAAAGATGCAAAGCGTACAAAACAGATTAGCAGATAATGGGTAATATAGTAAATGTATTTTCATTTTGGATTATTTAATGTAGCTAAAGCTCAAACCTTGAATGTGTTCTTCTTACTTTTCAACAGCAGAGGTAGCTAGATTGTTTGCTTCCTACAACAGAGGGTCCAACACCACCAGAGGGTCCAACACCAGATCCATCGGACGAACACTGCCAGCGTCAAACATCCAACGGACAAGTTTCACCCACACTTTCTGTGTTCTTAGTGACCACAATGCTACCAAAATACCAAGCATACAGGAAGACCTCAGGGCTGGGGGAAAAGAGAATGTCCTTCACAGGTCTGTGTACCATTTACACCAGAGGAGGCTCTTCCATTGAGGAAACGGAGGAAGGACCTCCCCAAAGATTTTGAGAATTTATTTTGTTAATTGAACTGACTCAACTCCTTTAAAAATGAAGTTTGATATCAGTATTTAATACTATGCACATCACAATTTGTTTCACTGAGTTAAAATAACATTAGCACCCCCTATCTTAACCAGAAATTATTGCACGGAGCGCCGTCCTCCCTTTTGCCCCTATTGAGATCAATCAAATCAAATCAAATCAAACTTTATTTGTACGGCGCATTTCATACAAGGAAGTAACACAATGCGCCTCACAGTAGGAAAGAAAAGGGGGGGGGGTTTACAAACACTTGTAAAAAAAAAAAAAACACACAGATTTTCAAGAGATAAATGAATAAAATAAAATAAACGTACTAACCGCACTGGCACCGTAAAGGACTACTCAGCACGGTCATCGTCAAACTAAGCTGCTATTTAACATTAATATATTTAATTAATGTTAAATAAATACATTTTACAAGTTACAAAACACTTATAAAAAGACACAGATTTTGGGTTTGGTCTCTGATACTGGCGGCTCGTGGGGCTCATTCACTTACATTGCCCAAGGGAGGAAAGACCTCCCTAGCGTCTGAGTCTGCGCCAACATCGCTTAACCAATAAACAACGGATTTGGCGTTGGAGGGAGGGGATTAGACATTAAGATCCAAAGAAGTTACCTGGCTCGACCATTCTGCTCTAGGATATCGATAAAACTTCACCCTTGGATTGTTTTAGAAATATTGCAAATAAAGAGATGTGCAATGGAGAACGAAGACATTGTACATGTTTTATTGAAGAAACCGTTTTCTACATTTAGCTACAGAGAGAAGGTTGGTATGAAAACAACAGGGAGACCACTTCCAAAAATTCAAATCACTAAACCCAGTGGTAAAACTGCTGCCGTTAATGCTAACTGGTATGCGAAATACTCATGGCTCACTGGTACCATTACTAACAATCGGCTATACTGCTGGCCCTGTTTGCTAATGGGTAAATCACACACATGGTCTGTAAATGGATTTGCCGACATTAAAAATTTGGACAGGGCAACAAAACGGCATGATAAATGCCAAGACCACGTTTGCGCAGCAATTCGGTTGTCCTTGCTAGGCACCATGCCAATTGAACAGGTCGTGGATGAGGGTGTGCGGTTGCAAATCGCGCAGCACAATGCTAAAGTGCGCCAAAATAGGGAGGTTTTGAAGAGACTTATTGATGCAACTGCCTATCTAGGCATGCAAGAATTGTCTTTCAGAGGGCATGATGAGGGGGTAGATTCGGACAATAGGGGTAATTACAGGGAGCTGGCAGGGGTGATGGCACGGTATGACCACGTGCTGGCAGAACATATGCAAGGTTCATCATTTTTCACAGGCATGTCCAAAACGATACAGAATGATTTGATTTCCGCAATATCCAGCACTATTCATAAAGACATAACAAATGATTTGGATAAGGCGCCCTTCTTCTCGTGGCAATTGGATGAAACAACAGACATAATCTGCCATTGTCAGCTCTCTGTGATAATGCGATTCGTGGATGATCAGGGCAGAATACAGGAACGTTTCATGGGCTTTTTCGACGTATCCGAAGGGAGGGATGCACAGTCCTTATTCCAATTTGTGCAGGCACAGTTGTCCTCTTTCAATTTCGTTGACAAACTTGTAGCGCAAACGTATGACGGTGCGGCCGTCATGGCCTCGGACCTTAATGGCTTGCAGGCTAAAGTAAGAGAAGTGGCACCCAGTGCAACATTTGTCCACTGTTATGCCCATCGCCTAAATCTGGTCTTGAGTCAGGGTGTCAGGTCCATCCCCCTGGCAAAATACTTCTTTGTTCACCTGGGTGGGTTCACGTCGTTCTTCTCCAAATCCAGCAAGAGAGTGGCATTGCTCAAGGATCATGGTTGCGCTAGAATGCCCAGGAGCGCTCCAACACGCTGGAACTTCACCTCCAGGGTCGTGAACACAGTTGCCTCAAATTATGACAAACTGGTGGAGGTTTTTGACCACGTCGTTGACCATCCATCAATGGATTACGAGACCATACGTTTAGCTGATGGGTTGAGGGGAAAATTGGAGGACTTTGAATTCGTGTTTTTACTCTTCACTTTCGAGCAATTATTTTCACACACTGACGTCGTGTTTGACATCTTGCAACACAAATCCATGGATGTCTCCTATTGCAGACTGCGCATAGAGAGCCTCGTACGGATCGTAGAGGATCTAAAATTGGAGAGCACATTTGTCCAAATTTACCAAAGGGCCGTCGCTGTAGACGACCCAGAGTTATTTCACCGGAGAAAAAGGAAGCAGGGCCAGTCCGATCTGCGTCAAGCTTATAGGCGGCTGTACGATTCCATTCACGACAGTATCATCACCCAAATCACGCAGCGCTTTCAACATTTAGAACGCTTGAAATTCATGGAGCTTTTAAATGTGGACAAATTTGAGTCTTTCAAGTCAGATTTCCCCACGCAGTCACTTTTAAATTTGCTCGAGACATACGGCCAATTTTTTGATCAGGACAAGTTGAAAATATAACTGCTGCATTTCTATCGTAATCCAGACATAAATTCTTCACGAAAGCTCTGCGAGGCCATTGGCTTCATGAAATCCAGTGGTCTTGATGGGGCAATGCCACAGCTGTACAAATTAATGTGTCTGATTGCAACCATTGGTGCTACTTCTGCAGGGGTTGAGCGAAGTTTTTCGTGCTTGAAACGAATCAAAAGTTACACACGGAACACAATGGGGCAGGAGAGATTGAAACATTTGGCCATGATTTCTATTGAAAAGAAAATTCTGAAGTCTCTTCAAAAAAATCCTGCCTGGTATGATCAAGTCACAGACATTTTTGCAACTCAAACAGCGAGGAGAATCGACTTGATCTTCAAGTGAATTACATTTTAATTGGCTAACATTCTGCAGCTATTGAAAGCATCAGCATTTCTGAAACATTCACAAACATCCATCTTGAATATTTGTTAAATAATGTTCTTGTTCATGTTGATATATTTTGTTTAAATCGTTCATAGGCCTATTGTTAGTCTAACTGTTCTTGTTCAGCTGACATTCTGAATGGAAATTGTTAATGAATGTTTCAGAACGCGATGTGTTTCGTATCTATTCTAATTAGCCTACGTTGTCACTTGGGCATTGGCCTCATATTAGGCTACTTAGTGAATGATTCAGAGCATGATGCATTTTAAATGGCATCATCTTTGGTCTTGTGTCTTAATTTTTCTTAAAACAATTGCAGCTGAAAAAAAAATTGTCAAATAATAACCAATAGCTTTAGTAATTGAGGGGGAAATAGGCCCAATGATAGGCCCAGAATTTTGTATTTAGTTTTTCAAATCAAGAGTAGGCCTGATTTGACTAATTGGCTTTGCATCCTTTCCTTCTGGCCTTGTCTAGTCTAAAGACATGCTGTCCACCAGCTTTCAAAGTACAACGGTGCCACACTGGTGGCTTTGTATCAATTTTATCCCTGCCTGCTATTTTGTACTGTAGTTCACAAAAACACCCTGAAACAACTTGTATCTCACATACTTATGCCACCAACAGAATAAGCAGGCCAATGGCAACCAAGTGCGCAGTCCTTCCTCCCTCACTTTAAAAACCACCAGCCGCCACTGATTTACACTGTATTCAAATGTAAAGCCCAGTAAGTATGTGCAGGGCAAAGGATCCTACATTGCAAATGCATGTGTAGGTCTTTTTTTAAACTGTATTGCTCAGTCCTCAATGTTTTGAAATATAGGAATGAAGCAGACACACAGGTTATTTCTTCAACTCTAATCGACAACTTCCCAAAGCTGAAGGAGGCAGGAGGCTTTGAACTGATGAGAATCTGTGGCACAACAAGGTCCAGAGAGCTCTCTGTAATTCCATCTCCAAGTGAGGGTTACAGTATTCGCCATTTAAAAGCCCCAGAGACTATGGTAGGAAGAGCCACCATATATGTTTGACCACTTCAATGCAGTCTGGACCTTGTCCCTGTAAGTTCATATTTTATGTTCATATTTACATTCAAATGTATGTCTTCATAACACTACACTAAAAAATGGCGGGTCAAAGGCTATATAGGATCACAGGCATCATTGTACGGGAGGCTAGGGTGACGGGAGGTCATACTGTTTTTACCGCTTTTATGTATAATAAACAGGAACACACTTCAGTCTGGACATTGGTTCTGTACCCCGCGTCATAAACTGGATCCCCCGCACCCAGAAGCGACTACTATGGTAGGACTGGATGGTCGCTACAAGGCCTATCTTTTTATCTCTTCTTCCATAGTTTGCATCAGGCTGCTATTAGGATGTTACGCTGTAGCATGGTTCTTATGTCCTCAGTTTTTGAATCACCAGTGATGAAGAAAGTGTTTTGTCCGTCTCTTCCTAAACGGAGTGACTAAGTTCAGTTGAGTTCTGGATATTAATAAGTATTTATCAATCTGTAGATTGGGAGAGAAAACCAGACCTCTGACTTCTTCTTTTCGTTTCACTGAAGCGTGATGGTTATATGGCAGTTTCCCATTTCTTTACACAGTCCTTTGCGTTTTTGTTGAATACTGCAAGGTCTTTTGGGCTGCAAGGGTTAGGTAGTAGAGGGCAGACAAGGCAGTGCTCCATTGTATGGTCTGCTTGTCCACATTCACAGGTGGTTGGGCCAGTCTTGTAGCCCCATCTGACCAGAGCATCTTTGGATCGTCCCGTTCTTGTTCTAAGGCGGTTGAGTGTTTTCCATTGAGCCCATGATGCTTCTTGGCCAGGGGGTAGGTTTTCAGTGGGGGGTATTCCCATGTCAGTTGGAGGTGGGTCATTCTCAAGTTTTTCCATCCAGAGTTGTATTCTGGTTTCTTCCCGAGACTTTGTTAGGGGCTGGACCTGGCTGAGAAAACTTCTTCTCGACTTTAGCCGTTGGGCCGGGGGGTGACATCCATGGAGGAGGTGGCGTTCATCGCTAGTAGCTTTTGTTTTCTCGACTCGGCTGGCAACTTTCCGTCTAATATCAGCAGGTGCAATGCCAGCGAGGAGGTGCAGGTTGCTTGTGTTGGTGGGTTTCAAGCAGCCAGTGATCAAACGGCAGGTGTTGTGTTCAAGGCTGGGTCAAGTTTCTGGGCATGGGTTGACCTCTCCCAAACAGGGCACGCATATTCTGCAGAGGAATAGCACAGGGCCAGAGCAGTAGATTTTAATGTGTGTGCTGTGGCTCCCCATTTGGAGTTGGTCAGTTTCCGTAGGATGTTGTTTCGGGAACCGACTTTGGCTTTTGTGTTTTTGATGTGTTCCTTAAAAAGGAGAGTACGATCCAGGGTTACTCCAAGGTAGACAGGGTGGGTACAGTGCTCAAGTAGTGTTCCAGACCATTTGATGTTAAGTGGTCGGTTGGCTTCACAGTTCCTGAGGTGGAAGGAGCAGACTTGGGTCTTTGCAGGGTTGGCATGTAGGTGGTTGCGCTCGTAATAGAGGAGTAGCTCATCTAGGGCTGTGGTGAGGTTTGACCTCTGACAATAAATAACAACACAACACCAGGCTTAGGTCTCAATCATGTCTCTCTCCGCTCTGAAGGCAGGAGGACCATCTTTTATAGGGCACAAGAATGTAAACATACATAGTGACAGTCAAGCAGTCATGACGTTACAACAGTCTCAGAGAAAGAGATTCACAGCTCCCCAACACATGACAACTCTCAGACTAGAGAGTTCATAGTTGGAGCTCTCCTTTTAGTCATGACAAGGGACGTTTACCCATTACTTTCTCCAGACCTCGAACATGTAAGCACACAGGAAATCCCAATTTCTTCCACACCAGTCCACCTTACTTGGAACTCGCACTCCTCTTGATTTTAGATGACCATGAATCAGCTTGTACCCCGTGTTGGGATGAATTCTATGGACATCAGATCACAAATCAAGGAATACAGATCTGAAACAGGGGTTCAAATACTTATTTTCTGCATCAAATACAAATAAAGTCATAAATGTTATAAAATTCGGTTTTCTGGATTTGTGTGTTTGTAATGTGTAACATATATCAGTCATTCAAGTTATTAACCTTTATTTACCGCTAGTGATTACACCAACACAAGTGTAATTCAATCGCTATTAATGTTGAACTTCAACAACGTGACAACATTAAAAGTCAGGCAATCGACATGGTTCCTCAAGAATAAAACAAAGGTCCAGGTCATTTTCTGTTCAAGTCAGATGACAAGTTTTAACCAACCAGAGACCGGAGTAAAGTACCCACTTCCGGTTTCAATACGGATCCTATAGGAAATACGTTGTGTGCCGACAGATGTTACCTGTGTGTGAAGAACCGAACGTTCTAAAAAAAATTGAGCGCTTCTTAATCAGACCTGTGACTGCGAGTGTGAGGAGAAATGAGGATCAGCAAACAGTCTCCGTCACCATCTCAGGTTCCAAAGATCAAATTCACACCAAGCGACCATCGAAAAATGGAAGCTAGATTGGCTTGGGGTTGAGGAAGACGACGACAACGAGAAAAAGACCCACATTTTTTGCAAGGCATGTCGAACTTGTGGACAACAGGCTGCCATAGTCCTTGTCAATCCAGCACAGGTGAATTCTTCTGCTGACTTCATCAAGGGGAGCGAAAACAAAGAAATACGTGGCCTTTCGTTACCAGGCGGCCAACTAACACGCCAACGCCTACGGCGAGTGATAACTAGTAATAACTATTTTGAAATAATTTAGTTTGCTTTAGCTAGTTTAACTTTAGTTAGCTAGCTCTGATAGTGCATTAGCTACAAACAAATCTAAGAAAACACTTTGAATCTGTAGACTACTGCCTAATAAAAATTGCCCCGTTAAAAATATGTAAATGTCCTACCTGTTCAGTTAGCCTTGCAATATGAACTTATATAACAGGGAGACTCGCAGTTTTAAGAACTGTGCTATTTTATTGAACTCCACCTACTGGTTACACAGGTTACATACGGGAGGTTCCTACCTCGTATTCTAGCCAATACTACACTACCCTGTCAGACTGTGTGTTTAAACATTGGCATTCCAGCTAGGTGTGGACTGTGCACATACAGCTCACATCACGGTAGGAAATTTGCCCTGCAGCCCCACAAACGTCTTGGTGAATTTGCATTGTGGATGGATTCAATTGTATCCTTCTTAAGTCTAATTAAGAACATTTTAAGTCTAGTTTTAGTCACATTTAATAGTCCATCTCATAGCCACATTAAAATAACGCTTTTTGGATAGTTGACCCTGTCCTCTCTGAATCAGGTGGTTGTTTTTGAGTTCTTGTTGTGTCTGGGAAGTAGGTGAATTAGACCACATTTACACATAGCCGGGTATTTACAGAAACGAATATTTCTGCCCCTCCGTTTTCAAAAATAACGTCGTACACACAACATCGTTTTCAAAAAAGTTTCTGTTTACATGAGCCCGCATAAATACGCCCTTCTAATGGAGGGATGCAGTAAATCCGAAAGAGACCGTAGTGATGATCGCGACATTCGGAAGTTCTCATGCCATTCGTCCGGGAGGACGACTTCTTTCTCGAAGTTTTCCCACCAGACAGCAGTTCGCCCTGGTCGGATCCAAAACCGTCGGTGGTGACGTTGGCAGGCAATGTAGCCTACGTCTTGGGAGTGAAAGCAGTAGAAAGACTGCTGACCTCCGTGCAGTTCTTCGCCTCTGCTCCTCCATATAGAAAAGCAGTTGTGTTTGTAAATACAAACAGGCGTTTGCATTAACGTATAAATGAGCACTACCTTAACAGCATCCATGATCAGTAAGCAAACTAACTGTAAACAATAGGACGCTCACATGATGTGATGCATTTTTAGTCGCATACTGTGACGTTTGAGAACCTAAAACTCCGTTTGACCTAGTTCACACGCAAACACAAAAACGGAGTTTTCAGAAATCTCCACTTTGGCCGGAGTTTTTAGAAATGATCGTTTTCCGTGATAAAACCTCCGTTTTCGTGTAAATGAAAGGCCAAAACGCATGAAAATATATGCGTTTTCCCATCGTGTAAACGGGGTATTAGTCTCTAAGATATATACAGATCTCCTAGTATATGCCCACAGCATAACTCCAATCAATTACATGAAAATAATAATAACAATACTTAATTAACAGTATTATCATTACAATATAAGAGAATATCAAGTCTAGATTTTGAAGGTTCAAATGATGTGATGGCACAATACAACTACTATACCTACCTGGCCTTAGAGCTAAATCAACCACATATCCTCCATATGAATTGCTGTGCAATCTGATAACCAACAGATTTAACTAGATGGCTAGTTTTGACTATGGTAAGTCGTGCCAATGATAATAACAATTGCCCAAATAGACAAAGATATGTAAACTAATAACATTCATTTATTTGTTTCTTGATTAATGTCATGTGTGGCCTGTCCTATAGTCCACTCCTATACTGAGTTGACTAGCTAGCTATCGATAGCTCATCTTTCTAAAAGGTTTGGGCGATCAATTACCAAGGCTAACGGGAGGCTTCAATCGATAATTATTAGCTAGCTATTCAAGTTGACATCCTATACACTCGACTGCCCCATTGAAATTGACTTAACGTTGGCTAATATATGCTGATAACTGATAACATTAGCTAGTTATCATTGACAGTTACTAGCTAACTTACCGTGGCATAAACTGCAGGGTGGTGTGCTTTCAGGAGCTTCTTGTGTGTTGTGTTTGGTTTCTCTCCCGTTATTGCGGTGCATTGAATTGTATTTTCTGTCAAGTTATAATTAAAGTGTGTCCAGATATCTAGTCTTCTTTTTCTTCCAGTACTGAGTGCTCCAACTTGAGCCATCAAAGAACGTTTGTTAGGGCGTCACTTGCATGTCTGGCCATCTCAGGGAGCGGAGGATGGATACAGGACCGGGCAACATTCAACCAATGATATTAAGGATGCACTAAGCATGCATGTTTCGAAAAATTTATTCATTCAATTTTGAAGACGCCCAAACCTGCCCTGTCTATATAGTGATCTGTAGGTGGCGGCATGCGCCTGTAGGTGTAACCCGCCATTAATCGAAAGAAGAAGAAGAACATTCAATTTTGAATGTCTGTGAGTCCACCACTAACATTGGTGTCTCGTCAACGATAGTAAAAATAGATTTAGTCACAGTTTTTATTTTCAAAGATCCGTTTTCGTAAAGTCAACGTCATGACTTAGTCATGGGAAAAAAGGTCGTTAAAGCATATTCTTTCTCAAAGGCACAAAGAGAGCAACTGATGGTTGTGGTGACCTTCCCCCTGCCAAAATTCCACCTCCAACACCTGATGAATGCACAGCATTGTATAATATGCTACACATCTCAGAGTGCAGTGAGAAGGAACCTGTTAAATGTGCTATACCTTTGATAAAAGCGGAAATCTTAAGCTCTGCATTGTACAAGCTCACAGAATCACCTGGACTGAGATAATCCAAAAACCCACATTGTTCTGTCACGCGTTTATCAGACATTCTACCTCCCCATCCTTTAGATATAAAATAAACTGTTCCTTGTGGTGTTATGCCTATTGTTGTGTATGCATATTGCCACTTCAGCTCCCATGATCCTTCAGGTCATGGGGGAACTATAAAGGGGATGCGCTCCCCTCTTTCGCCCTCTTGTACATGGACTCTGCCTGCACTCCACTCTGCGCTCCTGATGAGCCAGGGCTACCTGTTCTTACTAGTAATAAATATCAGTTACGTTATCAGCCTCTCCAACGTTTCTTTCTTATTTAATGCGTGCCCCCACCCGGACACAACACCTATAAGTGGCGGTGTTTATAGTTCGAATAGGTTTGTGTTCTAGCTTTAAGGTCTTTGGGCTTCTCAATAAAAACTTAAAAACAATCAATGATGCAGGCACATTATGAAAGGTCTGCCTAAATATCATGGGCATAGACAGCCTTCCCTGTTTGGCCAGAATACACGTGGTGGAACAAGCCTTGCATGTAACATGTGGGGGTACATCTAAATGCTCTGCTAGCTGTTGGAATTGATACCTGGAAGAGAACACAAAGGAGCGAGAGGGAAAGGTTCATTTGCATTAGAGTTAAAAGCACAGATTGCTTCCAGTCTGCAAAAATGAAATTAAAAATGTAAAACAACTTGCGATTTTGAATAAGTGGGAAGTCCTGTCAGTGCTTTTACTTTATCGTCATCTTTATCTAAAGCTATCTCGTCAAATGTCCCAGTTTTGATCCTCAATCTACGGTTTTCCTCCCTCAGGTCATTGCATTCTTTTAGCAGTCTTAAGATTGTTTCCTTACATATGTTGTTGTCACACTGTTGTGGCACAGGCACTGATGGCAGATCTGGGCCCTGTTCGTCATACCTCGTTTAGCGAGTTACCGAGATAATTCCCTCTTTTTGGTTCGTCGAAGCAACTTTAGCTGAATCACCATAGCAACACATCAATAAACTTGAACCTGCTCCAGCGCAGGCTAATTTAAGTGAAGCTGGATAAGCTTGCCACACCCCCGGAAAAAGGAGAGATCCCATTGACCAAGGAGTGATTAGTTAGATTAGCGTTTCATAGAGAGAGTTCTTCGCGATCGCCAAGATCCGTTATTCCATCATGATGAGTTCTTGTATGAGCGCAACCGATTCAGCCGACAAGGAATAATTTATTTACAAAACCTTCTCGAGCCATTTATTTAGAAAACTGCATTTTATAACATTTATGACTTTATTTGTATTTGATGCAGAAAATAAGTATTTGAACCCCCAACCAAACAGCAAGAATTCTGGCTCCCAATGACCAGTTATGTGCCCAAGTATTACACAGATTAGTCCTCATTAGGCCTAACAAGGTACACCTGGGGGGTATTCGTCGTAGCTCGCTAAGCGGTTTAGCGAGCTAATCCAAGATATAAAACGCCCCTCTCTTCGGTTCGTGGAAGCAACTTTTGATAAATCACCATAGTAACATATCAATTAGCACTAACCTGCTCCAGCGCAGGCTAACTTAAGTGTAGCTGGATAAGCTTGCCACACCCCCAGAACAAGGAGAGATCCCATTGACCAAGGAGCGATTAGTTAGATTAGCGTTTCATAGAGAGAGAGTTCTTCGCGATCGCCAAGATCCGTTATTCCATCATGATGAGTTCTTGTATGAGCGCAACCGATTCAGCCGACAATGAATCATTTATTTACAAAACCTTCTCGAGCCATTTATTTCAAACACCACACGCCGCAGCCGAGCATTGCTTGTCTCACAGACTGTATGCATAACCTTGTGAGTGGTACATTTTTGTAGTGTCGGCGATGCGGAGAACAAAGCACTCATAATTATGACAGTGTTATTAATACACCATAGCATATCATTATTGTAGAAAATGATTAAAGGTGGACTCATGATAAGAATGGAGAGAAATACACAATTTATTTTCACTGCTTCAATTTATTTGATTTCTTATTAATAAACTTACATTTAGTCATTAAGCAGACGCTTTTATTCTAAGCGACTTAAAAGGAAATGTAAAAATACACTTGGTAAGGAGAATCGAAACTAGCAACCTTGCAATTACAAAACGACTCCTCTAAACAACCCCGCTAACCCCTGTACCACTGTCGCACTTGTCGTAATCTATATTTGTATCATTAACAATTACGTTTCACATTTATAGTCATGATTCTACGAGTCATCATGATGTCATAAAATAAATAAAAGGACTACACCAGGATGCTGCGCTCGTCTAGTGAGTGTCGTTTGGCACTGCAGTTTGTGCAAGTACGGCAATCCAGACTATTCTCATTTGTAGTTCCACGTTGGTGGAACGAACTGCCTAGCACGGGTCGGGAACCTTTATCGCCTGAAGAGCCACTTATACCATTTATTTTTTTTATGTCAGAAGAGCCACAAAAAGAAAGTTACAAGAAAAAGTTTGGATATTTAACAGTAACTTTTATTCAACAATTTTTTAATGCATTTTCTACTAGTTTTAAAAGTTATGGTACTAGTAACTTGATATGGAAATGGGAAATGACAGAAGTTAACAACGTTAACAACACAACACTCGAGATTGAACATTAGGCCTACCAGAGATTAATGCGACTTCTGATGCTGCATAGACTTGCTGATGGCCTTGTAGTCTGGCTCACATTCAGTAAGGTGAAGGTTCATGCAAGCATTGAGGCTTTCGTCATTTAAACGCGAGCGCAGGTTCGTCTTTATATTTTTCATATGTGAGAAAGATTTCTCACATGCATAAGTCAGTGGAACCGAACATGGTTAACACAGCAATACCAACACGTTGCAATGTGCGATATGTAATGGGCAGTTCATTCCAAGTTTTTTAGAATCAGAATCATTTTTAGAATCAGTTCGTCTTCGGATGGAAGCTTTCCCATGTCAGTACACTTGTGTTCGCTCGCAAGCTGTGCTCTCTGACGTGCGATTCCTTCCAGCTGATCGTTCAGTGATTTAGAACTTGCCCACCCAGATGTCAGACGAGGTCAGGTCGGCAACCTCCATTTCGAAATCGCAGATAGAAACACCAGGGGTGCACGATACGTTTTTTCAATGAAAGTTTTCTCGTTGATGGAAATGTAGGGAAATCTGTGGTTTTGCTTGATATTGGCATGGCAACCAGCCAGATGTGCAGGCTATGGTTACGGAGTCAAGTGAGGTGGAAAGTTAAATTAAATCACTCAGATAGGCCTACATATTTGCCACGAAGCCTTGTAATTTTAACATAAGTAGTAATGACTGTTATTTTAGCCTTCTACGAGGCCTAGGCTGATCCTTTGATTTTTTTTTTTTTCTCCAACCCATTTCGTCCGAGAGCCCCGGCCGTCAGCAAAAGAGCCAGTGGTGGCTCGCGAGCCACAGGTTCCCGACCCATGGCCTAGCACTACCAGAGCAGGGGCCTCCCTCTCTACCTTATGAATTTTGGGTTTTCATTAGCTGTCAGTTATAATCATCAAAATTAAAAGAAATAAATGCTTGAAATATATCAGTCTGTGTGTAATGAAACTATATATTATGAGTTTCACTTTTTGAAGCAAACTACTAAAATAAATCAACTTTTTGATGATATTCTAATTTATTGAGATGCACCTGTATATACTAGTATAATACATCTATGGTTGCTTTGTGTTGTTTCCCCTCATTGCCCATGGACATCATCATGATCATTACCTAGTTTATCGTAGGCTAACCGATGAACTTGATTTACGTGCAAACTTGCAGTTGGATGGACATGTTATCCCCCCAGGCACACTTTTTATTTCTTGTTGTTGTAAATGATAGTCTTATTGTTTTTGTTTTGTGTCATTTATTTTATTCTATTTACGCGAATTGGATGGTGGGCTTACCATATGAAATGCGCTGTATAGGAATTCGACTTGATTTTACTTGACGTAGCCTATGTCTGTAGCCAGGATTTTCTGCCGCGAGCTTTTCAAACTTCTTTTGGTGCAGGTTGCCCTGGCTACTGTTAAGTTAAACTTATTTGCGTGTTGGTTTACAGAGAATCAGAGTAACGGACCGCCACACATAGCATTTGTGTTCTTCACAATGAGCTCTGTCACCCACGGCTGAGAGAAGGCGTTTTAATTTTTACATGTGAGAATAAGGGTTATAAGTCCAGTCTTCACTGATGGTACTTCCTGGGGGCCTCCAGGTATACGCCTCTCTGAAACTGCATGTTTTAGTCGTAATTTCTGGCCTGACAATTATGTTCTGTGAGTCTCCATCCTCCCTTCTTACAGATAGTCTCCCTATCTCGTCTGCGTCCTGCCCAGGCTGCCCTATGACCTTGGAATGTATGACACTGGTCATCCTAAACTTGAAGCATGTGCTTTGAATGTTATCTTTAGGCCCCTCTGTCTGAACACTGTGTTCCAACTGCCTTTAGTTATACTGGTTAAATGGGCATACATTGTTAATAGAAATTAAATGTTAATAAATTCATACCTAAACTGAATTTATCTTACACTACCAGCAGAGCAAGGATGGCCGATATTGAAGATGTTAGGAGTATGTGGACCCACACCGAAACGTTTGAGTTTTTAAAATGTAATTAGAGAGATCGATATAATTCACATATTAGACGGAAAGCAACATCGAAATGACAGCGCCTATAGGGACCTAGAGGCGAAAATGACCATGGCTTGTTTTAAGAACCAAGTGGAAAAACACAAAACAGACATTTCAAGTACACTGTTTTAAGGACAACTTGTTCATGTGAAATAAACAAAATTATTTTACAGCATGACTTTAGTGAAGGTTTTTGACTTTTCTACAAGTTTTCATGTAATTCTCAATTACTGATTGTCTCTGATTGGGAAACACAGGCCTGTACACCAGTACGTTCAGAGGTCTAACCATCAAATATGAATCTTTTTGCAATTTCCTTTTTTAGTGTGAGAGGGTTGAGCAGGAGGCCTCCACCCGAGGCCTCTTCTTTCCGGGGGTGGAGCCGAAGGCCTGATGAAGGGCACCCATCATCACCTCCCTCAGTTCCGCGGCCTTTTGTGGCGATTGGTCCGCCGCATAAAAACTTTTGGCCGTGTCGTGGCACATGGCCTCTGACACGGCCGCACCCATTTCGGCGGGTAGTGCCCTGTGGGCCTAAATGGGACACATAAAGCTCAATTACATTTAATTTATATGGTTCCAATGGCTCAAACTGAAATGTGCAAGAGATTAGTTATATTCTTCTTATAAAATGCTTATTTATATTTTAGTTTTAAACTGCATACATTTGAAAAGTAAAGGGTTCAAGGTTTCTGTGGGTAGTCTCTTGTGGAATTTTAGAGGCATATTGACAAAATAAAACAAGTGAAATGGTGATGGTGAAATATTACAAACTCATAAATTGTTTGCCAATTATAGGGGAATTCTGGTGTTCAGAGCCCCCTATAAATATTTAATGTATTAATTGAAATGTAATCGTGGTCTGGGACATAGCACTGAATGGCTATCCTATTTCTGTTTTCTGCCCCAGAGACGTTTCCTGGAGGTGCTGGTTCTGGTGCTGGCTGGTCCTCTGCTGCCCTCCCGACATCTGCATCTGGCTCCAGCAGGTCACCGTTGGTGAGGCAGATGTTGTGGAACACAGTGCAGCAGACGATGACCTCTGGCACAAACCTCACATCCACCTCCAGGGCCTTTAAGAAGATGGACCGCCATCGCGTCTTCAGTATCCCGAAGGACCTCTCCACAACACACCTCGCCTTTGACAGGCAGCAGTTGTAGCGTGCTTGGAGGTGGTTTGCGGACAGGCTGCCTGAAGGGGGTCATGAGGCATGGGTTGGGACAGGCAGGGGTAGCCACCATCCCCAAGGATACAGTATCCTGGTGGAGGGTATGACTGCTCATAGAAGATGGGGCTGTTTTTCAGGACCCTGGCATCATGCACTGAGCCTGGGTAGCCCACACACACATCTATAAATTTGCACTTATCATCACAGATGGCCTGCAGCTGGATGGAATGAAAAAGCTTCCTGTTGAAATAGCAGGCAGCATCCTCCGCTGGGGGCTTCACTCGGATGTGGCAGCCATCAATAGCCCCCACCACTCTGCTGAAGGCTGCCGACCCAGCTAGACGGGCGAAGCAGGCACCTAGGCGTGGGAGTTCCTCTCCTGTAGGGTGGCGGACAACGGTGTACAGGAGCGCAGCGATCTGCCCACTCATCCTGTGCACCAGCCGGTGAACGGTGGCCCGCGCTGGCAAGCCAAAAAATAAAAACTAGACAGGAGATCTCGGGGCCCCAACCGTGGTCACAGTCAGTGCCCAGCACAGCCATGAGGGCGTTGAATGACTCTCGGTGAGCCTGAAGTCCACCCTCATGTCACTGTGGCCATCAAAATACAATGCCAGCAGTGGCATTGCAACATTGATACGGCAGCGCCGCCTGGGACTGGGTGGCTGCTGTAGAGTGTGTGGGGAAGGGAAGATTATATTAATTATATTAAAGTCATTTTATCAATAAAATGTTGTGTCATTTAGGTTTTGTAGTCTTTTATTGCATTTTCTGATTTATATTAGAATTGATGTATGTTTGTAACAATAATTAATATGCCTGTGTGTTCAATTGCTAATTGATTCCTGTATCAGGGTAAACTTAACTACAACAGAGATTTGTATAAAAGTACAGTCAGTCAAAGTAGGCCTATTACTGTGTGAATTCAAGCAGATGATGCCTATCATTTCAGTGGATAATTCTTAAAACTAATTGGAATCTAGGGACAAACATATACAGATTTGTCATGTTTTATTTCCATATGGTGTGTATGTGGATTGCAAAGAAGAAGGCTACTTCTGACAAAGATAATTGAGAATTTAGCATACCTAGCTAGGAGAATTTTATTGTAACTACTACATGAAGCTATGCTGTGAAGGTAAGGCAAAATCACAATTACATTTACATACCATCTCGACTGCAGCCAAAAGGCGGAGGCTCCTGCCGCGATTGTGGAGGTATCGCAGTTTCCACATGGGGTGGAGAAAGGGGTAAATAAGGGACAAAAAGAGGGCAAGAAGTGCATTCATTTTGTCAGTTTTATACCCCGTTTACACGATGGGAAAACGCATGCGTTTTGGCCTCTCATTTACACGAAAACGGAGGTTTTATCACGGAAAACGATCATTTCTAAAAACTCCGGCCAAAGATATCTGGAGATATCTGAAAACTCCGTTTTTGTGTTTGCGTGTGAACTAGGTCAAACGGAGTTTTAGGTTCTCAAACGTCACAGTATGCGACTAAAAATGCATCACATCATGTGAGCGTCCTATGTTTACAGTTAGTTTGCTTAATGATCATGGATGCTGTTAAGGTAGTGCTCATTTATAGCCTACGTTAATGCAAACGCCTGTTTGTATTTACAAACACAACTGCTTTTCTATATGGAGGAGCAGAGGCGAAGAACTGCACGGAGGTCAGCAGTCTTTCTACTGCTTTCACTCCCAAGACGTAGGCTACATTGCCTGCCAACGTCGCCGCTGACGGTTTTGGATCCGACCAGGGCGAACTGCTGTCTGGTGGGAAAACTTCGAGAAAGAAGTCGTCCTCCCAGACGAATGGCATGAGAACTTCCGAATGTCGCGCTCATCACTACTGTCTCTTTCGGAGTTACTGCATCCCTCCATAGAAGGGCGTATTTATGCGGGTTCATGTAAACAGAAACTTTTTTGAAAACGATGTTGTGTGTACGACGTTATTTTTGAAAACGGAGGGGCAGAAATATTCGTTTCTGTAAATACCCGGCTATGTGTAAATGTGGTCTTAGTTTCGCGGGTATCGCAAGCAGATTTGCGTACGTCAATCCCGGCTTAATTTCGCGGATGCCGTGAACAGATTTGCGTCCGTCACTTCCGCCAAGTGGTTAACGTAAGTATTCCATTTGATACAGCACTTATCAGCGACGGAGTGCACTACAGATGTCAGTGCACTGTATTGCAGTGTACTTTGTAAAGTGTCCGGTAGTAGGCACGCTCTCTGGTTCAAGTTTAGTTAGCTTAGCATGCTACTTGTGTGTTACTTGACTTTTGTGTCGTGATTTTGCAAACCTTTGTACAGCTGTAGCTGCAAACATACTGAATTGGTCCTTTTTCCAGCTACCAAAAGCGGCAAGTTACATCTACGACAGCGAAAGCGGCGTAAATGTTAACTACCGTAACTACCTTAAAGCAGCACAATGGAGGAATTGCTAATCGCTAACGAGATGCTAGCGGTTAAACCTAGCGAAACCTGTTGAAATTTGATTACTTTGACACTAAGACAAACTAATGAGTCAACAACTTTCCTAACAGAGTCAAACATCAAGCAAGCGCAACACAAGACAAAGCAAGATGGCGAATAAGTAACTTACTAGGTCGGCAGAGAGTAGTACCAGGGCGGCTTCCAGAAACCCATAGCGCAGTAATATGCCTACGGACCCTGGTATGGCAATGGCACAGAGGCCATTCTCCATATTAAACGTCATTGTAGCGCCCCAATTTCTTTGAGCTGTTATTTTAAGGTAAAATTGCTAATCCTAACCCGGAAGTACAATTGCTACATACTGTTACTTAAGGGGTGCTCCATGCCAATTCCTCCGTTGTGGGGCTTTAACTTGTCCCCTTAGGTTTAGTTACCATTTACATCACATTTAGTCATTTAGCAGACACGTTTGTCCAAAGCGACGTACAAGGGAGAGAACAGTCAAGCTACGAGCAATAGAGACCTAGTGTAACAATAAATACTATTTTACATAAGAAATAGAAAAAAAAGTGCAGGAATGTAACTGCTGTGAGTGCAAGTTAATGTAACTGCGAGGGCAACTAGGACATGTGTTTCCCTTAGTGTGTGTAGCTATGGAGTACCTACCGTCATTGGGAGGAAGATAATAGTAGCCTGTCGCTGTACTTACTGTTGTAGACAGACTAAGTACCAATCCCTCTACAGCCTCGGTTCCCAAACTGGGGGTACGCGAAGTGATTCAGGGGGTACGCGGGGTGAAAATTTCCGCGATAACGGAAAACGGACGGAATTACCCTTTGAAACAGAATTGCAACTTTCAGACGGAAACATAATTTTGTGCATCAAAATCGCCCAAATTCCCCTGTATTTTGCCCTGCAAGTATTTCTTTCTAATAAACACAACAACGATCGCAAAGATGAACAAGCATTCATTAAAAAACAAAGAAAATGTCACATCTGTGCTGAACTCTGCTCTGGCCACACCCCCCTGTCCAACGGCCTGTAAAATTAATTCGCTCATCTTCCCAATCGCCTGCAAATAATGTTTTTTTTTAGTTATTAGTGATGGCTGGCAAACCACAACCGTAGAAGGTTTGGGTCACTTGTGGCACATATTATTCACTCATTTTAAGCCATCAATCTACCTCATTGTGAACAAAATGTGGCAAAACGGAATTCACGGTGAATTCAAGGTGAAAAGGAAAACTTTTTTTTTTCCACCGGGGGGGGGGGGGGGGGGTATGTAGCTGGATATTGAATGTCTGAAGGGGTACGGGACTGTAAAAAGTTTGGGAACCACTGCTCTACAGAGTCCAGGAGCCTGTCTACTACCGATCACTTGTGTACTTCGAGCACTGACTTTCAGTGCTTAGGGCGTTCACACTGACAGAACCAGCAGAATTCATGGCACTGAAAGTACCCGGATGGCACACTGCAAACGGTCAAAAAATGCAGTGTAAAACGATGGACACTACTTGCCCTAAACGGGCGCCATCTTGGCTACGTAGCGGAAGAGGAGGAGCCCTTTCGGCAGCTTTTCATTTTATTTCTAAAACAATGGCGGAACAGATGACTACGGTGGCAGTAGCAGCAGCTCACGAGGCTACAGACCGTAAATGTAAGTATCAGCGGTAATTAAACACTGTACTGATATTAAATGTACTACTAACATGCCATTCTCAGATTAAAGCCAGCGACATGAGTATTTGGTGGAGTTAACGATGTATACCGACAGTTAGCATACCTAGCTAGGTAGCATTAGATGCCATTGGATCTGCATGGCAGTTATGCTTAGCTAGCTGGCTAATATTTACGTGTAAGTCTGACGAAGGTGCACTTTTATCGGACACTTTTCGCTTGACGAGCGGGGGCAGGTGGCGGGCTCCAGACGCTCGCTCCAACGGCCAGTAAGACGACAGATAGCTATGTCAGTTATTGGACAGTGTCAAACAACGGCTGTTCTGTTAAACCAGTGGTTCCCAAACTTTTTACAGTCCCGTACCCCTTCAGACATTGAATCTCCAGCTACGTACCCCCCCGCAGCCGCCACGCCCCCTCCCCCCGTGCACATATTCTGCCTATAACACTTGAAACTGTGAAATTGTCAGGGTAGGTGACTAACCGCCGCCGACAGCCCCCTCCCCCCGCGCACATATTCCGCCTATAACACTTGAAACTGTCATGGTAGGACACTAACTTACCTGTAGATATGTTTGGCAGTGTAATTATTTAGCTGAATATGGGTAAACATGAGTATTTTTGGCAATGCGACTTGGCTATTCAGACTATTTAAGATTTCATGTCTATTTATAGCTCAGTTTCAAAATGTCATTGGCTTTTTCACTTTGAAAACGCAAATCAAATGTTCTCCCCGCGTACCCCCTGAACCATTCTGCGTACCCCATTTTGGGAACCAGTATTCAATTCAAATAAACAATACCATTCATTTCCATTGGCCTAGGCCTATATGGGATCCCATCTAAATGACACTGAATACCATAAACTACAACAGCATAGGCAACATACCCATAGGGTAGGATACATAGAATAAATAGCAATCAGAATACATTTCAGAATCAGAATCATGTTTATTGGCCAAGTACATTTTCACATACAAGGAATATATACAGTATAACACAGATAACAGTTTAGGATAAAATAAATAAATATAATAATAAAATATAACTAGAAAATGCATTTCCTGAAGGAAATACCAGTGCATGAAATGCAAAAGTTAAGAAAGGAAGAATAAAAGGAAAGAAGAGTAGAAGAAGGAAATGAGAGTGGAATAAGTAAGGAAGAGTGGAAGAAGAAGGAAAGAAGAGTGAACAAGAGTGGCTCTGGATAAAGACAGTAAAGAGAGAGTGAAGAGGGAAAATATTGAAAGAAGGAGAGAAAATGGAGTGAAGCAGAGAGATGGAGTGTGAGAAAAAGTAGAGTATGGAAGGTGTCTCTTAATATTCCTAGTTATACAGTTGAATGGATAGGGACAGAGAGAAGAGGAGCTTTGGAACCTTGGCGCAGGTGTCAGTGAAGCACAGGTGCAAGCCAGTTTAATGACCCTATTATGATGTCATAATGGCCCAATGTAAGTCAATGGGAAAATTTGTATTAGTTTTTCTTTAATATCTTAAAAAGTATAAAGTTCAGAAAAAATACATAGCATAAGTGTCCTTTACAAGACCTACGCGCCAAAGTTTGAACGCAGTTTCTAAGTTAAGCGGTTCGAGCTGAATTAAGTGCAGAAGTCGGTACAAAGAAGAAGAAGAAGTATAAGAAACGAAGGAATAACAATACAGGGCATTTCATGCACTGTAATAATTTGTCAACTGTTCATTAGAGTGACGGCAAGGGGTAGAAACTGTTCCTGTGTCTGGTGGTTTTGGTGTACAAAGCTTTGAAGCGCCTGCCAGAGGGGAGGAGCTGGAACAGATTATGTCCAGGGTGTGAGGGGTCTGCAATGATTTTCCCTGCCCGTTTCCTGGCTCTGGAGGTGTACAGGTCCTGGATGGTGGGCAGTGATTGGTGATGCATGATGGCAGTGGCTCAGTGATCTGCAATTTCAAACAGTTTTAAGTAGGGCTGTCAGCGTTAACGCGTTAATCTATGCGATTAATGCGGCCGCGATTAACGCGATAAAATATTTTAACGCAACTTTAAAAAAAGTTTTTTTTTTTAAGCCTTTATTTGGATAGGACATGAAGTTATGACAGGAAGCGAGGCAGATAAGAGGTGGGGAGAGGATTGGGAATTACATCAGGCCAGACTTGGCCTACCATTTTATGGGAGCGATGAGGGACAGGTGGGGCTTGAATAGCCCCCCTTGTTCAAAGTGGGGAATGACAGAAAAAGTTTGAGAACCACTGCGGTAGTTGAAGATGGAGAGAGCTGAGGGATTGTTGGGCGGAAAGTCTCTGTTTAAGAGCCAAAATGACGGAACAATCAACAAAACTAAAGTTGTATGTAGCATTTGTCAAGCTGAATTTAGCTATCACAGAAGCAGCTCGTCTTGAAGTTATCACCTTAATGCAAAGCACCTGACAGAAAGCAGTCCCAGGTTAGATGATCGCCAACCCACACTTCATGACTTCTCTAGGAAAATAACTAGACCAGTCCGTGAAAAGGTTGCCATTTGGGTTGCCGGTGACTGTCGGCCCATCAACATAGTTGAGGACAGTGGGCTGATTGAGGTGATTCGAATTGCTTCAGGGGAAATTCTTACGATTTACCGTCAAGGGGCACCATTTTGTTTAAAAAAACAATACAATTAAACAACAGTGTCTAAAATACATGCTGTATGAAGTGATTACTCGTTAATTTATAAGATTTAGTCTTAAGAAGAAAAAAAACTTTTAATCGCGATTAATTAATTTCAAAATGTGCGATTAATTAGTTAATTTTTTTTTAATCTATTGACAGCCCTAGTTTTAAGATATGTCTAATTGGCCCCCTCACCCTCTCCTTACCCCAAACATTGAATGAATGAACATGGGAAATGGGGTTGGCAGAAAATTGACCAGAAAATTCTGAAACAGACTAAACTCACTAACATAACGCACAAAACATAATTTCAATCCCTAAGTAGTAGAGAAAAAAAAACCCTCTTCACACATTTGTAAACACTTGTTTGCTGTAACTAAGGGCACAGCTGTGACGAGACCTTACGATATAGCCAAGGACGTCAGCAGCATTTTGAGAGTGGGGGGGGGGACGACATATTTTGGCGGGGGGTCTGGGGGAAAGATGTAGATGCAATTTCCCACATTCTGGTGCATTTACCATGTTTTTAAATAGAAAATGATCTTTCTCTTTCACTGTTTTTTCTTAGAGTTGGCATGGTCTGCAATTACTGACTACTATTATGTTCTGGTAGACCGTAAACCCAGTCAGATCTGCAATCTTAAATAAGATTGAGCTTGGTCTGGTGATAGCCAGGATAATGTTTTGGTGTAATACACAGAGGACTGACACACAACTTTGGCACTTTATTCTCCATTTAATGAGCAAAAGATTTAAAAGGAGGATTTAAAAAGTTGTTAGAAAAACTAGCATATTAGCTAACGTTAACTCCAGATTACCTCAGGATTGTTATGGCAATAAAAAAAAACACCAGCATTTTGTTTAGTAGATACTTGAAAAAAACATCCTGGTCATCGCTTTCTGCCTGAAACAGACGCCTAGGTCTGAACACGGCCAAAAGCACAACATATTTCAGACCCAGATTAAAAAATCAACAAATGCTGTTCCACTTCTAATGGGTAAATAAAGTATGGTATTGCCTAGTGCTAGTTGTAGGTAAATAGCTTGCTTATCTATCTAAAATCACAATGTTTGCAGAAGGATCTTTGTGACTTTGTGATCTTTGTGAATGTCTCATAAGGGTGCTTTGGCCACTAAAGGGATAACTTGCTGCTTTTATACTCGGTTTTTACGCAGAAACGTAAGCACGTAAGATACATAAGCGCAGTTGTTTTGATTTATAGTTCCTTTAGGGTTGTGCGTGTTGCAAAGCGATTCAACGCCAGAACAGTAGGTGGAGCAACGACCGTTTCGAAGACAACCTTAGAGAAGTCAACTATCCATCTGTGGGCGTGGACGTCATTGGTTTGTTCACCTGTCGTTGTTTGTTCATATACCTGGTCTTGCTGTCAACACACTCACTGAACGATGGCAACCTGGAGTGAAAGTGATTTGGTGGAGCTGGAGCTAATTAACATTGAAGAGCAATTGATCATTTTGCGAAGGAGAAAGAGGAGACGAGAAGCACAAGCACAAAGAAGGAGACGGAGGTGGAATGTGCGACCACTGAATCAATCGCGATTGAGGACTGGCGAGTATGCATCTCTTGTTCTACCCCTGAGGGATATGGACGAAGAAATGCACTTGCAGTATTTTCGGATGTCGGCATACAGATTTGATGACCTCCTTTGTCGTGTGCGACCACATATACAGCATCATCGCACCCACAGCATGCCGATTGATGTCGACCAGAGACTGGTTGTGACGTTACGAGTTTTAGCCTCTGGTGGCAGCCAACAGGCTGTAGCGACAAGCTATAAACTGGCTTCCTGCACTGTGTCGAACATCGTGTCAGAGGTATGCAAGGCGTTGTGGAAAGCTCTCCAGCCAGAATACCTGCCCTGTCCTTCAACCAGCAAGTGGGCAGCGATTGCAGAGGATTTTTGGCAAATATGGAACTTCCCAAACTGTGTTGGAGGCGTCGACGGTAAGCACGTTACCATCAAGGCACCACCTCATGCCGGGAGTGAATTATAAAGGTAGTCATTCTATCGTCCTGATGGCAACGTGCGATGCCAGATATCGGTTCACTATGGTGGACGTCGGGGGATATGGACGGGAGAGCGACGGTGGCGGCATTTTTAAGGAGAGCTCATTTGGGTCGCAGCTGCTCGACAACACGATGAACCTGCCGCCATCCGCACTTCTGCCCGGGACCAGGATCGAAGCCCCCCACGTAATTGTTGCTGACGCTGCCTTTCCACTGCACAACAACATTATGCGTCCATTTCCAGGTATGTCAAAACATAAGATTGAATTGCATAGCAAACCGTTTTGGCACTCTGAGATTCTTTTGAATGAAGAGTGCGTTACAAATCAAATGCATTATTATTATAGATATTTGACAGAACGTAGTATCTTATCTATGATTGTGGTGCAACCAGTAACACTCTGCATGTTTTTTTGGGGGGGTTGTATTATCGGGCAAATCTGAGCAGGCCGAATCAAATTTTCAATTACAGATGTAGGAATGTTAGTGTGTTGATAGATAATCACATGTGATAATAGTTAAGTTAGTTTATAAGTAAAGGTATGAATGAGATTATTTGAGATAAGGGGAGGGATTTCTGTGGCCCACAGGATAAATGGGTGGGTCATGATGGATATTGTAAGCTTTTTGATTGGATGGAGTCAGATTAGAGGGTAGGGATGTGATTGGACATAGGTTCAGCCATTCAGGGCTTTAGTGGGAGTGTCATGTTAAGTTTAAATGTCCAAGCGCGAGATTAGGTAGTCAGAACACTTCTTGATTTCTTCTCTTATTGTGATCTAAGTATTGCAATAAACCCTGCTGAAGAATTCGACATTTGCTGGCATCCCGACTCCATTGATTGGCAAACTTCGTGGTCTTTGTTTAGACGCAACACAGACTCCAGAGCCAGGAGGGTAATTGAAAATGCCTTTGGCATCATGGCGGCACGTTGGCGGATTCTTGGCAGGGCAATTGAGTTCCTTCCAGACAAAGCTGTGGATGTTGTGAAGGCATGTGTTGTCTTACACAATTACCTGGCCTGTACGGATGCGGTGAACACACCCGGGGGCCGCTACATACCAGACGGTTACTCTGATGCAGTCAGGAGGATCGGTACAGCCTGGTGAGTGGCGCAGAGTGGTGGCTGGCGACCCCAATCTATCCCAGACACCACAGATCTCAAGGAGCCATTCCACCAGAGCTGCTATGGGTGTCAGGAATGACTTGATGGAGTTCTTTCTGACGCCTGAGGGAGCGGTCCCTTGGCAGAATGAAATAGTGTCCCGTGGCACACTTGGCCCCTGATAAGCTTACCTTGTACGCTGACTTGTAAATACAAAACAACTGTTTCTATACCTATTTGTTGTGTTATTTTGTCTTTACTGTGCATACAAACAAGGTGCCAAACACATGCTATTCAAATAATGCTAGAAAACGATTTACATTTATTAGTGCCAATAAGCAGCATAGTGTCTTTTGATAGGCATATGATCAGTCCTGCTGTGTTTTGTTACAATGTGTCTGGTTGGGAGGTGCGAGAATAGATGTTTTGTCACAATGTCAGTTTAACATTCTATTGTGTTTCCGTTGTGGTTCGTGCACTTCAATAAGTGTTTTCATTTCAAGTTGTCATTGTACGAACTAAGCCTTAACTGTCAATTCGCGTGACCCATATAAAACTATAAATAAGGACAAACGAACTAAACTCACGACACCGTTAATCAGCCAATTCAAGCGTATTATTTCATGTTCGTGTTATCTACAGCTAACCTGCATACATCTGGACCTTAACAAGGCATCGTTGGTATGTTTTATCCTTTTTTGTGAGATACAATATATGTTTATTTAGCCTATCGTAACTGTATGCAATGGGTATATGTTTATCCTAGAATTGATTTGTCTATGTCTTTTGTAAATTTCAGTTTTACACTTCCTATCTACTATAATTAAACCTGTGGACTACGTATATCTTCAGAGTCGTGATTCGTAGGAAGAGTTTAGCTGGCTGTCAGCGTAGAGCTTACCGAAGACGGCACAGGCTGTATGAACACCTTTAGACCTGCTATAGGCGTGAGAAATGAATTGATGCAATTATTTTGTGCCAGAGGGAGCAGTCCTGTGGCACTTGACCACAGATGACATGATAACGACCTGATGATTTTACCTGTTACATTTAGGTGAATTGCATACATCAGAACAATTTCACATATCAGCTTGGTTCTGGCCTTTTGTCTATGTCTATGTTCCCACAGCCCTATGTTCCCACATTTGTGGGTGTGGTTAATGGTTGCATGTGTTTTGCTTCTATGTGCACTGGCCTAGAGGTCACCCAGGAGGCCTCCCTGATGTGTGCAGTGTATATATGAGTATGCAGGAAAGTGGGAAGGGGAATGAGGGGCGGGGAACATAGGGCTGTGGGAACATTGGGCTGTGGGAACATAGGCACGCTCCCGATGGCTGGACGGAGGCCTCAGGTGATGAAGAGGTGGATGGCTCTGGGGAGGCCTCAGGTATTGTGGAGGATGGCGAAGGTCCTTTGCTGGCAGTTGAGGGCTGTTCATGATAACAAAATAACTTCTAGTTGGTCTGTTATCAATATTACATCAACAGTGTGGGCACTTGAAGAACAGACAGTTGCTCTTTGTCCATGCATTTAGAGTCTATGACCAGGAGTCTTATATGGAATGGATTACTAACGACAATGATGAGCTAGAAAACGTGTGTAGGCAATACTCGCCCACAGTTTTTTAGCGATATGAAAACAGCCTGTAGCTACAATGGCAAAGGTTACAGGCAATTGCATTACATCTACAATAAGGCTCTTTACCACCATTTGCAATATGTTGAAGCATACTCCAACCAACTATGTGAATTCTACCACTCTGATTACACTGCTAGCATACTAGCTCGAAAAACCAAGAACTTCATATTTACCTTGTCGTAGTTCGACGATGTCACCCTGTGCTTTATATGTGGTCCCAACCACGATAAAAAAAGATTAATGGCGGGGACTTTCTTTCCGCCTCCATCGCCACTGCTGCTCTTCAAATACTTTCTAGCTCGGACATATTTGTCCCGGAGCTTCCTCCACATCTTTGTGCATTCGTCGACCCTCAGACCGACGTTCACAGAGATCTCCCTCCATGAATTGATCGCCATCTGAGTATCTTTGTAGTCATTCAATGAAGGATTATACAAGTGTTCGTACTTGCGGACCTCCTCTGCCAAAAGCTCTTCAATCTTTTCCATTTCTTACAATATTTCTTCTTCTTCTTTCGATAAAATATTTTTTCTCTTTTGCAACGGCCTTTTAAAAATGGCGGTATTGAAACCGGAAATGTGAGACTCCTGAAAGGATGTGGTTAGCAGACCAATCACAGTCTTGCGGGCTGCGAACGGCTGGCGTAGCTTTGTTGGCTAGTTACAAATTTTAACGGACACACTTACGTGTTATGTAAACTGCGCAAGGGGCTTACAACTGCGCTTATGTATCTTACGTGCTTACGTATCTACGTTAAAACTGAGTATAAAAGCCCCTTTACTTTCCTCTTCCTCGAAAAAAACCTCCTTATGTCCATCTTGTCTATGGAACAGTCATTGTCTGAAACCAAGCGCGACGCTTCGATCAAAGAGTATGAGAGTTGAATCTGCGTGCCCGTGATGAGGCTGTATATTTAGGAAACCAAGAAAACGCGGTGTGGATTTCTATTGCTATGGGTATTCCCCCTAATGATAAAGTGGAACGGATTTGATTGTGAAGCAATGGAAAGAACGCTGGAATACCAGTAGTAGACCAGTCATGCACTAATATTTTGATGGCAAATGTGGGGGGTCCAAACGACTTTTTTTTTTTTAAAGTGAGGGGGACGTGCCCCCCCCCCCCAAGTTATATTTTAAATTTCATGTGCTATACCTTTATATCCAGCAGCTGATTATGGCAGCTTTCACCATCTTGGGTCGGACAGTCGCTCCAAGTCTGTTTACTAGACGTTATCACGTCTGTCTGCACACTCGCTTAGGCTCACGACCAAACAAAGCTGTGCGCTTGCCACCACAGTCTCAAACAGGCGGGATTCCTGTGCTACTCGGGTTTTATTTCTAACTCTAAAAATTAAACAAAATAAGTTCACTAAATAGTGACATATCTAAAAAATAAATGGGGGGGGGGGGGGGGCTCCAGCCCACTGCTGTTGGACAATCTCTGCTCTAAAATAGGCCCTGAATGATAGGAGTTGTGCACCAAACTCGTTATTCCTATGTCCCTGTTGACAGTGGCATTTGTGCTTGGGGATTGCGCTCATACACTTTCCACCTCCAGGCCGAAAAAAACTCCTCAATCGCATTGAGAAATGGAGAGTATGGTGGGAGGGGAAGAACCAAAAACTGGGTGGTCGATGACAAATACAGTACAATGTAAAATACTCTAAATACAAGAATACTATGCTCCTGATAAGGCATTACAGTTTTTCTCGATTGCTTGCACACATTTTTTGAAAGCGTGCCTCGTTTTCTCAAAATTTTAAACACAAATCCCTAAACCATTCACACAAAATGCAAAACCCTTTATATCTCTTGCAAAATGCTACCTTCCTTTTAAAACAATGTTATGTCACCCACCTCAAAAGGGTATTTTGTTTTCAAATGACAAACACAGACCATTATATGAGTAGACATTCTAAGCATCGATTGAACACTGATGTGCTCAATGGAAAACACTACTATGAAATGGGAAACCACCAGTACGAAGGCCTTATCAGGAGCATTATGCCTTTTCATGCTTCGCTTTCTCCTGTTGTAAAATATTGTAACTGTATAATGTTTTAACTCAAATATAAAACAACACACAAATATACAGTAACAACAAAAATGTTTCTTTATTTTTTCAGATTTTTGCACAGAACAAACAATAGAAAATAGACCACTACAGTCAACAAAAAAAGAAAGAAAAATGTTAAATAAAAAAGGACAAAAAAAAAATTAGGCTTCATCCTGTCTTGGGTTCCTGTCTGGCCACAGGACCTCATCAACATCACAGGCTATATTCTCCCTGGCCAAGCATCGGGAGAAGTATGGCCTGGTATGGCGAATCCAGCCCTGGAATGCCTCTGGGGCTATATCGCCACATGCCTCCTCCATGGCCTGTATTGGTGGGATTTGCGCTTGAGGATTGCGCGCATAAACTTTCCACCTCCATGCTGAAAAAAACTCCTCTATTGCATTTAGAAAGGGAGAGTATGGTGGGAGGGGAAGTGCCAAGAACCGTGGGTGGTTGGTGAACCAGGTGCGCACCAGAGTTGCCCGGTGGAAACTTACGTTGTCCCAGATAACAACGTACCTGGGCTGCTCTGCATTATCTGGCTGGTCTGGTGGTATTACAGTGTTGTGGAGTGTGTCCAGGAATGTGAGGAGACGTGCAGTGTTGTAGGGGCCAAGGATTGAGTGGTGATGGAGGATGCCGTGGTGATTGATGGCAGCACAAAGAGTGATATTCCCTCCCCGCTGGCCAGGGACATTTACAATGGCACGCTGGCCGATAATATTTCTGCCCCGACGCCTAGTTTTACAGAGGTTGAAACCAACTTCATCTATATAGATGACGTTATGGACCTCTTTCAGTGTTTCTCTAGCTCAAGAACTCTCTGAAACAAACATGACAATATTGTATCAGAAATAGACCTACACATTTTTGTGAAACACTTGAAAATAACATTGGATTGGATTACAAAATAGTACAGTAATGTGTCAGTGCTGATAGGATGCAATCAGTTGTGAGAATATATAGGACTTACCTGCACATAGTCATGGCGTATTTGTTTAACCCTTTCGGAGTTCCGTTCGAATGGCACCCGGTAGGCCTGCTTCATTCTCAGCTCGTTCCACCTTAACACACGGTCCACTGTAGCTATGCTCACTGTGGCAATGTTATGGAACATGGCCTGGTCATCAATAATGGTAGTTTTTATTTGTTTTATGGTTAACGCATTATTCGCCAGAACCATGTTTACTATCGCCGTCTCCTGCTCCGCTGTAAACATACGCTCCCTCCCACCACGCTGGGGTAATCTTTCAGTTCTTCAAAACATACAAATACAGTACAATGTAAAATAGTTATACAGTAAATACAAGAACACTATGCTCCTGATAAGGCATTCAAACTAGTGTTTTCCTGTCATAGTAGTGTTTCTTACCTATTCTCTCTTCTGAACGTCTGGATGATGGATGCAACTGAGAAGCAGCTTATATTAGGCCCTCTGGTCAGCCTCCTGCATGGTCAAACCATGGTTGAGGACATGGTCGACCACAGTGGCCCAAATCTCACCGTAGATAACAGCCCTCCTTCTTACTCTCACTCGTCCTCCTCCTCGTACTCTTACCCTCACTCCTCTGCCTCTCTGATCTCCTCTACCTTCCATGTTGTCATCCATTGTTCTCTAAGTCAGGTCACCTGTAGCCCTTATATTAATAAAGCTTTGATTCCAAATGGCCCGAATCTCATTAGAGATAATGGCTCTCCTTATTCCTCTTGCTCGTCGTCCTCTTCCTCATCCTCGCCCTCCTCTTACTCTCACTCCTCTGCCTGTCTGATCACCTCTCAATTCAATGTTGCCATCCATTTTTCTCCAAACCAGGAGCTCACATGTGGCCCTTATATTGCTAAAGCTTTGATTGCAAATTGCACAACAGCCTTGGAAATGGAAGTTTTGC
Organism: Clupea harengus; assembly: GCF_900700415.2. Lineage (NCBI taxonomy): Eukaryota > Metazoa > Chordata > Actinopteri > Clupeiformes > Clupeidae > Clupea > Clupea harengus. The sequence goes on from NC_045153.1 coordinate 30,037,845, forward strand.
TATTTGAAGGGCAGTGTGTTCTGTCTGAACACAAGGAGATTTGGCATTGATGAAGTGTGAAAAATAGAGATGATTGTGTGTAGTGTTTTGAAGAAAGTGTGGTTTAGAATTGAAATCTGGGTCTAAAGCAGGAAATGTGTTTATAGTTCATTAGAATTGGTTTAGGGAGTTGGCACATGAGTTTACAGGTTGTGTTCGTTGTGTCATAAGTTCCAGTTTTTGTCTGTAAACAATTGAGAAAAACTGTAAGGTGAGATAATCACCACTGTGGTGCCAGGTTTCATTAAGACATAAAATGTCAATGTCATGATTGAATATATAGAGAAGGCAGCGGTCCCAGCCTGCAGGCTGTCCGGGAGACACCTCCTAGCAATGGATGACAGCACTCAGCGAAGTCAGGAGAATCCAGCGATGTCGCAGCACTCAGCAGATTTGACATTGGACAACAACATACATATTGCCCAGCAATCATCATTGCATATCTGTATATGACAAATACCAATGAAAATAAGAAACTATTTATTTAATAGTTTTAATAGTTTATGTATATATTAAGCATATCATTTTGTTATGTATTGCTACTGACTATTTCCCCCCCAAAATAATGAAAACCATGACGGAGAGGTTTGCCTTTTCGAGGGCATGTATAGCTTAAGGCAACCGTACAGGCAACCACACTGGCTGCACTGTCTCTATTTACGCCCCTGTACGTCTGTTCAAAGGTAACATTACTATGTAAAGTGACATTACATTGATGTCACAATCTTCATGGACACATTACATTCTTTATAGTCACATCTTAAGTCAGCTAATGTTAGCCAAATACTATCTAATGTCTAAAGTCTACATCAAGAGGAGCGAGGATTGCTTCCTCCCTATTTCTGTGGAAGGTTAAAGAGATTTAGAAAAGGATAGATAGAGTGGTTGCTGACACATTTTTAAGATGACATGAATTATCGTTTATCGTCATTTATGCAAAACTCCCTCAAATAAAAGGAGACCGGAATGACTTGGCCTCAATTCATGTTGTTTTGCCAGGTTAATAAAAGTTAACATTGTGAATATATTCCTCAATAGCATACTGTAGTCCTTGCTGTCGGCTACTTGAAGCTTTATTGCCTGACAGCCTGAAGCTGTTTGATTCACACTGCAGCATCTGGCTCAAGGAAACTGGCATTGTCATGTTTTTGTCAAGGTTGTTGACAAAGCTTGACCGAGCTACCAACAGTGACTAAGATGGGCGGGACTTACGATCACTCAGTTGACCTCCCTCAGCATAAACTGGTGGTGAAGGAATCTCTAACACGATGGGGATCAAGGCAAAAGATGACTCAGTGACTGCTTGAACAAGAAAAGGCCATAACACAAGTCGTTACTGATGAAAAGGCCATTATACAAGTCTTAACTGGTGATGGGTCAACCAGGCATCTGGTGCCTACATGGCAGGGCATTGATGTCCTTAATTCTGTGAGTAAGGCACAAGGCCCTCTCCTCTCCAGCTATTCAACAGTGAGCTGCTACAGGAGAAAGAGAAAGTCCAGTATTGAACTTTGTAATTGTCTTGGTGGGATCTGTGTCTATCTGAACACCAAGTACATGGAGCCAGAAATTGGGGAACTGATTAACATGAACCACACTTCCGCACTCGGCATGAGTTGTGAAGAGTTCCTGGTCATCAAAGCCAGAGTAGTCATAGAGGTGGAATCCCTTTGTGTCACTGCCGCTCCCGGAAAATCCCCTGGATCTACAGGACAAGCCCAGAATGCTTCTAAGAGACAGAAGAAGAGTCTTTTTTTTTCAAGAAACTAGCTGCCAGCGTTTCTGACACAGAGAAAATTAAGGCTGAATTAAACATTCCCGCGTTATAAATTGTACTGTGCGTTCCACCGGCTCACCCTAAAAAAGATTGGGTTGAGGATGTAACTGATTGGTTTCTTAGTCAACTAACCCTAACCCAAGGGAAGGCGCAAGGTTTCAGATCAACAGAGGCTTCAAACTACCCACTACAAAACACATAAAACACTTACAGTCCTTCTCTTTGCCCCTGAAACTCTGCAAAAGTCATTAATACATAGTGAGGGGTTCTTAATCAGTACAGTGAAATGCTGTTTGAAGTGATCATCTTAAGTTTCCTTTAATATGTCAGTCTTATTTAATTTGAAGTAATTGTTAAAGATATAGCAAGTGAGTGTGTATTCTTTGTGTTTATGGTTATCCTTTGTAAATGCCCATCTAAATGTATTAAATATGGTAATGTGAGGTTGTGTGCAATCCAGTTGGGTGAGTGCAATGTCAAAACATGTCCTCTAGATGTCATTGTCTCCCTTTTATTTACTCACATGATTGTACACTCCATCCACGCACTTTTTGTCCCTTGTGACATTATAATAATCATACCTTTTTGCAAAACTTGATGTGCGTACAATTCAGATGCTTACAGTAATGCTACTAATAAACCTAAAAAACATGGCTTGGTTAAATTCTCAAAATGCCCACGTTCACAAAGAACTATTGTGGTAAAGTCCTCCTTACCAGGAAGGCCCAGACTGGAAATAGTGTTAAAGAGTAACTGGACTGCACACATAGACTCAGTCACCCTGTAGGTATGTTATGAGTCAGACAGTATGCTTCATTAATTAAACAATACATTGGTCAAGGTTTTTACACAAGGAACTTGGATTAAAGCCTGTTGAAGCCTTCCCCCTATTTTGGCCATCAGGCTCATTCATCTTTTGTTTCTCATGGGAGTGGATGTCAAATCAGAGGGTTCCATGAGAATGCTAATCGAAAGCAACAGAACCACATCACCACACAGTAAGTTATTATTGTGAAGCAAAAGACAAAGTGGATGTAGATAATAATAATTATTTATTTTATTTGTAATGCACTCTTCATTCAAAAGAATCTCAGAGTACTTTGATTCCTTACTTGATATTTTGTATTTGATATGAAAAGTGCTATTTGTAAGGTTCAGAGGGAGGTCAGCATACAGCCTTTAATATGTACTTCAGTAACAGGTATTTAAAAGTCGTCTATCCCTCCAAAGGTTTGGTTTGTCGTCCCTTAACCACAACGATGACGGCGATAAATGAATCCAGACAGGTCTGTCCGGCATATCCTGTGGATTACATTAAGCAGTACTACCTCCCCACAATGTATGGAATCATATTCATTGTGGGGCTCATTGGCAACATCACTGCAATTGTTATCTACGTGGTGAAGATCCGTCCCCTGACCAGCAGCTGCATCATCATGCTGAACCTGGCCATGGCTGACCTCCTCTACATACTGAGCCTGCCCTTCCTGGTCCATTTCTACATCACAGAAGATTGGGTGCTCGGTGAGTTCATGTGTCGCTTGGTGCGCTTCTGTTTCCATTTCAACCTGTACGGCAGCATCCTCCTGCTCACATGCCTCAGTGCCTTCCGCTATGTGGCGGTGGTTCATCCGCTGCGTGCGGCCCAGGTGAAGACGCAGAGCTGGGGCATTGTCTCCTGCCTGGTCATGTGGCTGCTCTGCCTCATTGGAATCGTTCCCATGTTCAGCCTGATCGGCACAGAATTACAGAATTACACAGACTCAAAGACAGTCTGCATCGACTTTGCCAGCAACAAAATTTGTCAGGTGTGGCTGTACAACTGGATTCTCAGCGCCTTTGGCTTCCTGGTTCCGTTGTTTGTGGTGTGTCTCAGCTACACCTGCGTGGCCAGAGCCCTGTCTAAGGGGCCGCTCCCACACAGGCGGGCTCAGGTGCACGCCCGTCGTCTGACTGTGCTGATCCTCCTGGTGTTTGTGGTTTGTTTCACTCCTTACCACTTTCTCCGGTTTGCACGCATTCACACCAGGAGTACCAATAGTAGTACACCGCCGTCCTGCCCACTGGCCCTGGAGGCAGGGGTCCATGCAGCTTACACCATCTCACGACCCCTGGCAGGCCTCAACACCTTCTTCAACCTGGCTCTGTACACCATGGCAGGGGAAAGGTTTCAACAGGCCTTCTGGAGCCTCTTCCACTGGAAGACCAGCCTTCCCCGCAACATCTCTCTCAGCTTGGAGGCGGCAACTATCTTCAGACCCAGAGGCCAATCATTCAATGATCTCCTTCAAAGCTGAAGCTTTTGCTTTTGGGTTGTTGCACGTATTTAGGGCTTGCTTTTGTGTGTCATTTTAGATCATCTGCAGTACCAATAAAATGCACAGGATGGTGCTCTATTTCATTTCTGGCAGTAGGGGGAAGGAAAGGTTGAACCTCAAATTCCGATTGGACAAAGAGCACTCCTGCTGCGTCAATATTTGCTGATGTTGCATGGGTATATGATATTAAAATGATAAATGATATTACACTATCTGACATCATCCTGCTTGTGCTTGGTAGTTCTTCAGTTGCAAAGATAAATACATGGTCTGAGGTGTGAAGATAATTCAGCTTTAAGGATTCAAATGATCCATTTCTTATAGAAAATCATGTGGTGCTCACATAAGAGCAAAATATTATTTGACCACATATTGCATGTTATTAGTTTCCCCATGGGCCTGTTTATTTGAGGTCTGTCATTGAACAAGAAGCTTTCTACGCAGTACCTCTAGACATGAGAGCATTGTGTCCATTCCTCTTGATCTCACCTCCTTAGAAGTGATGCCATTGGAGAAGGAAATAATTAATTATCAATTTTAATTTGTTTGGATTAACACAAAAATCAAACACTCTAGATGTTGGCAGAGTTACTTCCTTACTTACACTTACTGCCATGTAATCCTTAACTAGTCAAATGTTAATTACAACCAGCTGCTTGCACAGCACACTTTCTGCCTGCTATCTCCTTTAAACACCTCTTCAGCTCTGTGTTACTCTACGTGTGGATGTAATTAGTGTTTCTATTTTGGGAATTATTCTTGCCTGGGGGAAATGTTTTTACAAATCAATGTTTTTCTGTGTTTGTGCTTGGCTGTGTGTGTGAAGTAGTGCTGAGGGTAGCAGGAGTGCAGGACATTCTGCAAATATAGAAGTGTGCCTCTCACCGCTGATGACATGAAATGCCTCAGTGTCAGCTTTTCAGCGTGACTCACCCAAAGAACTGCAATGCATTTGTGAGGTGCAGAATCCATCACACTCTCACCCTGTGTATGTACAGTAATGTGACATGGGTGTTCCGGTGTGGCTCCGGTTTTTAATTTTTTATTTCATATGATTGGATTTGTGCATTCAATGTTATTTCATTCAACACAAAACTAAAAATCTAGATTCAACCAATCATTACACGTAGAATTTAGAGCATGAGTACATTTTTAACACCGTCTTTTTTTTATACTCCTCCCGATTGCTTATGTTATCAGCAAACCTAAGCATTTAACTAGTACCACAAGATCCCACATACGGACCTGAACACACTGTATGCACTGGTCTGAACTCAGACTGGACTTGTCTGCACTGGTACACCAATTATTGTCCCTTCTACCTGTTGGGCTACTTGATATGCTGGGGAACTGAACTGTACAGATCCTATATATTCAGTGTACACATTCATATGTCTCTTTTTTGTGTCTGTTGTAATGCTTTATGATGCCTGTATGTATGTTGTTTTTCCTCTCTTTCCTTTTTTGCACTGGAACTGAACTACCATGCTGTACCAGAACAGTCCCGCCCCCTCCCCCAACACTCTTGTGTATTATAGCTGTCTTTTAATAAATCATTCCTGGAACAGTTAACCTGCAAGAGAATAATCAAGTCACATATTTGGACCGCATGTAATGTAAAATATTCCTTTGATTTGAAATTAGATTTTTTTTAAATCTTGCCTTGATTTTTCAGAGCTAAGCCAAGCTGTAACTATCTCAATGGACGGCGCTTCTGTTTCCACTTAAAGTGCTTATTGGGTCCACATTGGCAGGACCGCTCTGACTGAAGAGCTTTCAGAGAAATTCCTGTCAGAAAATGAGTGAAGCTTTGGGTGTCTGATGAGCACGCACCCATTCATTATGCTCAGTTACTGGAGTGTGTCACCGCTCGCAGCAATTTCCTGCACAGGAAGCGCGCCCGTCTTTGGCAGGTAAGTCTAATCAGTGTCTGTTAAGTGTACTTCTATTTCTGTGCTCCATCGCCACTGTACAGCAACAAATGACACAGAGATTCAAGTCGGCACAGACTTGCTATTTCAAAGAATTGTGATTTCTGGAGCTGAACATCCTGGATTATTATCGCTCAGCAGCAATCTCACCAGACCAGGGGAGAACAAACTGCATAAAATGTAACTTGCCTATTTTTCCTGGGAGCTATTGTGGAAGTTATGCCATAACTGCCATGCAGATATCAGGTGTATAATTGACTATAAGGCATTATTAATCAGAAGAGAGAGATAGCACAAAACTGATCATTAAATTAGTATCAACTGCATTAGTCAGATTTCTTGTGTCCCGATAATGATGAATTAACCATAAACCTGTAAATCCCACAGGCCTGTAGCCATTATGGTGATGTTTACAAGGGCCGTGCACTCTTTCTGTTCCGTTACCCCACTCAACTCCCTGCGTAAGAGCCATCACATTCTTGCATAATGGAAATCAAAATGGCCACGCACAGTTGTCTTATTTACTTTTAATGCGCCCAATGAGCATGTTCAGGTCTTCCTGGACAGAGCTGGTTAAGTACAGCTTGTTACATATTTCATCAAGACGCTTATTTTATACATCACAATATTTGGAACATAACTTTGTACAATTAAACAAATATTCTCAAATTGCCACTCTCTGCAGTGATTGAGTCCATTTCACATTAGCACATAACATCATAAAAAAAAAAAATCTAAAACAAAAACAAATGAAATGCAAATCTTAAATTCATAGATGATATGGATATTTCTAATTATCCTCCATTGTAGACGAATGAATGCTTTGTTGCAACTTGTTGCCTGGCATTGCAGAACTCAGTCCATTTCACAATTTTCATGTCTCTCCATTTTGCACAGAATGTTCACCTTCAAACAGTATTAGTAATTTCCAGTTCATGATTTGAAAACAATAGAGAAAGGAAATAAGCATTCATGGTGATGGTCCTATTGTCACACTGTGGAATGCCACCTTTTGAAAGCAAGCTATAGAGATACATTGTTTTGGTCAGTGTTTGACTCCCCACTCACAGGGGCATGTGCATGCGCTTTTGCACACAGAGACTCAAATTCACACCCTAATGGTTCTTAGTCATTTCTCTTTGATCTCATGCATTACTGGAAGATGCAATTTGACAGAATCAGTGGCTAAATAATTGAAAGGAGATCAGTCTGTTAAAGAACCATGTAAAGACGGGCTGTTATACCACTCCACTTCCACTGTGCCACGTGTCTCTTCAGCCAGACTGATATCTTTGATTAGTGGAGAATGATTTCAAGAGTGTCATTTCTCTAGATAAAAAAAGCACTTATAGACTGTTTCTGTTTACCTCTCCACCTACATACAGTTTTGATATAAAATTCATAGCAGCAAAATGTCATGATAACATGTTTCTTACTTTAATTGTGGAATGTATATGTTCCTTTCTGGGCTAGCTCATGCCTGCACCCTGGAATGCTCTCAAACAGGGGGCTAGTCGAGACATTAATTAGTCGGTAAAAGAGTTAGTCTCTAAATGTCTTTCTGATGCACTCCATTTTGTGGAATTACCCAATAAACAGGTACATAACTTCCCCCTCAGTCCAAGAGGCCAAACACAAAGAGGGCCCATTGTACAGTTTGAGGCTTGTGCTATTGCAATGCAGGGCTCTCTCTAACGGCTATTCTGCTGGCATTAGAAATCCACTCACAGCTCATAATGCCTTCAGCATGGGCTCCAGAATCGTGTAAAGGCAGCGAGTGTGACTGAGAGGAGGACGAGGCCTGAATACTGATGGCCTCATTCGGAGTCGGGTGGTAGACACCACCTCACTGACCTGTTTCCTGGAGGGAGCGCATCAGTCACACCTGATCCGTACCTCCATCTGAAGGACCTCCGTTTACCACAAAATAGTTGGGACTGATGCCGTGTGAAACGCCTTTGCTTGATTGATTACTGAAACAAGAGCCTTTGTGAACGTGAGTTTACTGCCGTTGCTTCTGCATACTCCATCGTTGTAAGTGTGGTCTGCTTAATGAACTATGATGGCTTTGGTGGATAATCCTGCTCATTTTGCATGTGTATACATGTAGCTTCAGATTCCAGTACACACACACACGTTCCGCTCAGACATAACCACACTTAATGGCTTTTCAGCTGCTTGTATAGAAATCCTGTTGATTGTGACATTTGGTGTTTTATTTTTCTATGCATGTATAGCATGTTTACTTTTTGGCATGGTGTCAAGATATTTTGTGGCCATAGCATGATAAATAATTGTTTCATTGTATACAATAGTATTTTGTGTGCAACAGCATGTTGCATGCAACATTAAACTTAAACATATACCATCTTGAAAAAAAACTTAACTTGTAATAATTTATTTTTTGGCAAATTACATTTGACACAAATTTAATTAATTTCAACACTCACAGCACGCATTCCAAAAATGGCAGATATATTACAATGAATCAATATGGCTTTGTAATGGCAAAATTAAAAACTTCAAGTGCCAACTGAGATCACACCTTTGAACTATACAGACATCAGCAGAAGCAGTTTCATCAGAAGTTCCCTTTTGTGGCTTTAGATTTTTCTTTAATGTCTTTAAATTGTGCCATCTGTACACTAATAAATACCCATGACAAAACAACAAGAGCAGTTGAGCACAAAAAGAATTAAAAACGATAAAGAAAAGATTGTGAATACATAAGACACCAAAGGGTACTCAAAGGCAGAGCTGCTGTAAGAGACACGTAGACTTTGCAGTTTTAATGGCAACCAAACTTAATTTTAGTGCTTTAAAGGTGGGGTCAGCAATACTAATTCTTAAGATCTTTTTTTTATAACATTTGCTGAAACTGCTCAATACAGTATATATTCTGAGTAAAAGAGCGGGGCAAGAACAAGCAGTGGTGAGTTCAGCTTTCTAAACAAGGAAGCAGCCCACCACCCGAGTCAGGTTAATGATGTACCAGTCATGGTGTCTCAGCCAAGCCAGCACATGAGCAGGGTCAGTGACTCTGCAGTGAACAATGAGGGGAGGGGCGTATGTATTTGGCTGTTGAGTTTCAAAACAACTGTAACTTGCAAGTATGACTGACTCCACCTTTAAGTGCAATAGCGGGAGACATACAGAAATAGAGAGAGAGAAGAGAGGTGTCTGTGAAACCGTCTTTGCACTCCCGTCGCTGCTCCCTCTCTTTCTGAAGGCCTCACCAGCGTGCCACTTGGCTGGTGTAGTCCTCGGTGGTGGCTGCTTCGGGGAGCCCCGTGTCCCCTCGGGGCCACTTGGCCCTCTGCTCCCTCAGCCAGCGCCGCTCCTCGCGCCTCTTGAGCCGGTCCTCCTGGTGCTCGCGCTGCCGCGTGAACTGGAAGCGCTGCAGGAACAGGTCCTTGGCGAACTCGTAGAGCTGCACGTCCAGGTAGTTGAGCTCCTCGATGCGGCGGCGCACGGCCTCGCTGATGTCCACGTTGGAGGCGCGCGTGCTGTTGATCTGCGTGAAGGCCGAGATGAAGCGCAGGTGGAACGTCCGCTCGAACAGGTACTGCGTTTTGCGCTGGAACTCCGTCAGGCCGTAGAAGGCCATGTTCTTGAGGTTGGTCATGGCGCTGGCCAGGAGGATGTCGTTGCGCTCGCTCTCGTTCATGGATGAGAGGTTGTAGCAGCCCACCAGGCTCAGGTCGGCCAGCATGCGCACCTGCCGGTTGTTGGCTAGGTTGGAGGGGCAGTCCATGAAGGCAGTCAGGGGGACACCTGACCAGTCATCGCCGCTGTAGCAGTTGGGCAGCTCGTCCTGCGTCGGGGAGCGGCCGTCACACATGTGCAGTGAAGTCTTCCAGGTGGCGCCGCGCTGAACGTGCTTCCACTCGCTCAGGAAGCGGGACACCGGGTCTCTGAGCATGGTGATGTAGTAGTAGTTTCTGCAGTGGACACATGGGCACACGAGTCAAGAGAACCGAGGTTAATGGTATTCTATATTACCAACCATCACATGAACAGTTATAGTGACTAGTTAAAGGTGCAAAAGAAAACCTTACATCTCATAGCTTTCAAAATAATGCATTTGCCAATAATCAACATTGTGAAAGACACTAAGCATCTCATAATGTCAAAACTTGAAATCCATAACAACGAACCATGAACATGTTTTAATAGTGTACACCCTACAATTTGAATGATTTGAATGATTTGATTTCTGTCCAATGCACTCACAACAAAGTGTTTCACCCATCAATCAGCCCCTAAACTCTGTTTTCCTTCTTCAGAAGAAAAATGTATTCCACTGGCATTTTAGTGGAGAGGCGGTTAAATGAAACACATTCTTTTTACACACATCACTGCCTCTCCTCCAGAGAGAGAGCCTATCTCCTCAATCCTTGTAAGCCCTGGGACAGCCAGTGAACATGGAAGAAAAACGAGGAAGCTTTTTTCAATTCATCAGTTCTCCGCAGTGCCGAGGAGGACATTTGTAGGACAGCAGCACGCCACTGGAACCTGAGGCGACGGCAAGCAAACAGCAATCAGCCAACTTCCATATAAAAGTTATGCATGTCACACAGCCATCGACAGCTGTGTTGAGTCACAAACTGTGATGAATTGTTTACTGACACACTAAACCTGTTTTAAAAGTCTCTTATCTGTCGCTTGCCAGCATCTTGAAGCTAGCGTGAGCAAAAATGACAGCTGATGCCAATCTCCACTATGGCCACAGGTCTAGTATTATGGAGTGGCTGAGGATTTAATGAGGTGGAATCGGACGGACACACAGACAGCCCCACTGTGGGTGTAGCGAAGCCCACAGCAGCAGAGAGGCAGGTGTTGGCTGGACAGGCCCCTGCCCAAAGGTGACGTCCTTGGGCTCCCTGTGAATACTGAGTGAGGGAGTGGAAGGCTGTGAAGAGCGATCAGAATAAATTGGAATCTACTGCTGGGACTTTTACATCCTAAGCGCTCTCGCTCTCTCTTTTGTCAGTCATTCACTCACTCATCCTCTTTTTCGCTTTACTGTTTTGAGCCCCCCTTAGAAAGGTGCTGCAAGGCACAGATGACTTCCAACTGATGTCTAGATGGTAACACTTCTATTGGGAATGATATATGTTTTCTAGTATCATGACCTGAGACTCAACCAGAGGACTTTGTTGATTCTCTGAGCCTCTGGGTCAGACCTTGATTCTCACTTTAAAGTTCATCTTAAAAAAATTAAGGAACTTAAGGGGGTATTAGCTGTTATTCACCCATTTTAGCCAAAGGAAAGTTTTGTTCTATAAATAATCTGATTGCCAGATTCTGGTCAGACTTTTGATAGGTTAGGTAACACCTTGGAGCATGTATTTCCACTGCTAGTTTTTGTACATACCTTAACTATAACTATATATATATTTTGAGGTACATGCACCAGTCAAATAGTCACCCACTCTCTCTCTCTCACACACACACACACACACACACACACACACACTAGAGTTTGAGACAGCCATGTCACGCTGGGAGCTGTGATTAGTACCCTGCTAGCGGCAGCTGTATGCTGGCTCTTCCTCTCAGGAGTGGGTGGACGTCAGCAGGCACACTCTCATTAGCCTGTCTTTGGGACATAAACACATGCAGCAAGTGTAGCCAGCGCGAGCCCACTGCAAAAAAAAAAAGATCAGTGGCGAGCACCATCAGTGTCAGAGAGCATTAGCCTCAAACTATCTGACGGGTTTCGCCTCTGTGAGCACCAAGCAATTCAGGAGAGAAACATCTCACTCAGTTCACAGCACAACATCCGGTTGGAGATATGTCCCAGATAGAGTAAATAAGCTCCAGATAAAGTAAATATGTCCCAGAAACACATATACATAAACATATATCCCTCCAGCGGTCTACTGACTAATGGAGAAAACAAAGGGAAATGACGTGCCTTGTGATGACTCCACAAGCCCTAACTGTGGATTAAACTGAAAAGTGGTTAATCATGCATTAATAATGAATGGGGAGGCATATTGCATCTCAGTGGGCTTCAGCTGCATTCTATCCAGATGCCGCCGCATATCTGGAGTGGAGAGCCGATAGAGAACGGACCACTGAGTGAGGAAAGAGAGCTGCAACAGATAGATCGCACCCGCTATTTACACACATTCTCCTCCCAGACTGGAGGGATTAAAGCTTAGAGAACAAAAGAGATACAGTTACACTCTGCTTCAAGGTGTGCCCGTGTTCTATCTATTTTGTTTTCTCAGTGGATTTCATGTGTGACATGTGGATCAGATACTTCAAAAGACTCAAAGAGGTGTTAGAAGAATGTTCAGGTCAGCTCTAAAAATACAAACAGAGGCATGTGGGGGAAAAAGTCATACAAAAAAAGCTTTTTCACATCGGAGTTATCCATTAATGCAGGTCAGAGGACAGCTGACTATTACCGGGTGCCTTTCTGTCACATCTTTATAAAGGTAGAGCAGAGAAAAATGGCAATTTGAATGGTGAAAGGTTAAGTAACATTGTTATGAAAGGTCTTTTAGAAATTGCAGGTCTAGTGGTACAGTAAAAATTGTGACAAGAATGTATTCACTGAAAAATGTAATTGAAAGTGTTGGATGGACATGGTGAGTTTTCCAGGCAAAATGAGGGAGTCCAATCAGCTGCAGCCAGTCAAGCTCTAGGCTCTAGGCAGGGGCCACAGCTCCTTAGCCAAGGCAGAGCCAGTGGCATGGCCCTCTGCATTTTAATAGCCTGTAATTAGCCTGCGTGCCTTGATTTCAGACTTCTGCTGCCCCCTGCCTGATTGCAGGCTGCCGAGAGACAAACCCTGCAGTTCACCTTGGCCCATGTTCCCCTGGTCGTGCTGTTTGAGCTGAAGGAAATGTGCGGAGGTGCTTCGCTTCATTTTGTTGACCAAATTTCACAGATGCATGGTCTGCATAAATTGTAGTTTCTCAGGGGACTATTGCGGTGCTCAAACAAATAAACAAAGCAAACTTTGTCCCATCGCTCCAACAAAGCGGGCCTTCAGAGATCACATAAGTAACATTTTTACATTAATGTGCCTCTGTCCCCCGAGGAATGAAGACTGAGATATCACAGTGCCACACTTGGATAAAAAAAAAGAAATAGCTTTGATCCTTTTGTTTGCTAAAATGCTGCTGCAGTCTGTTGGCTTTAGAGAGGAAATGGTTAGCACACATAAAATGTCACTTTGTGTTGCTCAGCAGATTAAACTCAATCAACACCTGTTTTCCTTTTTCTTTCTTTCTTTCTTGCTTTCATCATACGATGTCATGAATATGCAGCGGGATCTTCTGCCCAGTGCGCTTGGCCATTTCAGATGTTCTCTCTGCTTTTCATCTCGGGGCTAGCGAGTGCTCAAAGTGCTCAAGCTCCAGATGAAGCCAGCCTGTCTGGGCTGCACCACCACTGGGCAGTCTCACATGTACACAGGCATCTCCTCCACCAGACAGGGGAGAACAGGAGAATCTCCTGCCCATCGTTTAAGGCAGTACCTGGAGATCAGAACATCACTCAATCCTTGCAGGGAATGGGTAGGAAGAGCACAGTTCTCATCCATAACCTGAAAGTAATATCAGGTAACAAAAGCATCGTCTGCTCTGAAATTGAGAAATATATACTCCATCATGAAATATATATGCATATACATGTATATAATATATATATATGTCTTTTGTTGGTATAGTTGGCATGGTCTGTAGTATGTAGGTATAGGTGTGACGTACATGTGTGTTTAAAATGGACCTTATGCAGAGAAGCATCAAAACTAAAAGTCCACTCACATTCTTCCTATCATAAATCATCGTTATAGATTTAACATGTCGGCAAAATCGCAAACACGATTCTGTAGAAAGATACATCAATTCAGTCTAGTTTAAATTCTCAAGTGTTCCTGTCAGTAGGAGAGTGCATTTACTGCCAGTAGTTTAAGAGCTATTGTGGACAGAGAAAACATATGCTTAAAGAAATTGTAACGAGTATGTTCTATTTTTGCAGACCAATTCAAACCACTAAGGTATATTTGAAATGATGACTATTCTAACAATAGTAAATTAACAACGTGTTGGATAATTAATCCCACAAGTGTTTAGATGGTAATGGAAATGCTTACTGACCACCGACTCCAACTGCATTATTGTAAGTCTCTGTATCTTTCCTGACTGATACTGCAGCAACAAAGGCTGTGTTTGAAGTCTGCTTATCCCACCTCCAGGTGGGCTTTAAACTGTGTGTTGAGTTTTCCTTCCAGCCTCTCATTGACTGCGCCAACGGAGCTGTCACCTGATTTCCCAGCCAGGCTCAAGGATTGCTGCCCCAGATGAACCTTTAGGGCGTAGTGATTGACAAGCAGGCTACATGCCTTGAAGGTCATGTGGTCAACAGCCAACACACTAAAACTTGCAATGAAAGGTCACTGCACCTGACAGCGTAGGCTAGGATAACACTGTGCTTCGAAGTGACAGAGCAATAAGCGGAAAGCACTACCAATTACCAAGAGGCTGGCCATAGTAGCTATTTCTCTCACATGTGTATGTGTATATGTTTGTATGTGTGTGTGTGTGTGTGTTGGGGGGGCGGGGGGGGGTGGGCAGTGCAGAGCTGGCATCCATTAAAACCTCACATCCTCTCCCCAGCGTTCTCTCCAGTCCAGCTCGTGCCCCCATTATTCTAGTCCAGCGTGGGCCAGGTGATAAATACAGAGCTGTAGAGGCAAAGGATAGAGCACGAGGAGGATTTGGAGCCGCTAGTGTTGCCCCTGGCCAACAGGCTGCAAAATTCCCATTAAACTTCAGAATCTCTCAAGCCCTCAGGCTAAGCATAACAAACTGGAGTCTACACATTGTGGTCTGCACCAACACACATTCCATGCTGGATTCGGCCACTGGCAGGGGACGGTGTCTGTGGCTGGTAGACTGCATGAAACACGAGGAGGATGATGGACAGATATTACACTCTAAAGCTCAATCTGTTCTAGTTGTGATGTTGCTGTTGTATTTTATTTCACATGCCCAAGCATGTCCCTGTATGTACAATTTCATGGCGTGCACCATTTTGTATGTTTAGAAGCCCTGACCAGTCTTGCCCTCTCACTGTCTTTTGTAATGAAATGCACTCATATGAACATAGAGTGAATACCTTGGGTAAAAACAAGGAGGAATGCCAAAGATCCCAAATCCATCATGGTGAGGTAAATGGTTAATGTATTATTGTGCTTATCTGTGTTTTGCGTTCACCTCCTCTTTCCTGAATCCATTCCTAAGTGACAGAGATAACATGACAACACTCCAAAGTTATTTGAAACCTGCATTGCAAATCATACTTGAAATGTTTTCTTCTGAGGTGACTAATAACAGATGCCTTTGAGAGTACAGTGCATACTGGATTGTGTTGAACCCCATATCACTCTAATAATAATAATAATAATAATACTTCAATTTTGTATAGCGCTTTTCTATATACCCAAAGTCGCTTTGACATTTTAGGACAAGCAAGACAAGACAACACTAAAATATAACAAAAAGGGTCGGACAACTCTAAGTTTGCACTTGGTAGGAAGTCTGCTATCACGATTATGAATTTAGATAGCAGCAAGCAGGCTCCATCAAATAAGGCACATTGCAGCCTTCATTCCCAGCAGATAGCTGTTGTAGTGGAGAAAGTTACTTCTATAGTTTACAGAAAACATTCAGAGGAAGTTGTGTGTGAAAATCTATGCAACCTGTTTACACAAGGAACTGGAGTGTAGCAATATCTGAAAGGTTTCCAGAAGCCTGTCAACATGAACAAGTATACTCTATAGTATAGAACCAAACAGTTTAGATCATCAGATATGTATTGTGAAAACTCCTGAAGTGGGAAAGGGATTTGACTGTATACTATGAATTGTGCTAGACATTGCAATTTGACGTGTGTGCACCAGAGGACTCATGTCTGCAGTGAATAGGTATGTATTACCAAACAGAGTCACTTTTGCCTGAGCTACTTCCATAGATATAAAATAGAGTTCTTGAAGATGTTCAAGGTTAAGGATGATAATATATACAGTACAAATATAGAGTAAAAAGACACCCTCTGTGGCACGGATGTAGATTTATCATATTTATCAATCTACTAATGGACTTCAACAAAATACATTAACTGTATGTTGTATAATCTTCACAGATATTACACAGACACAAGTACTACTGATCAAGGATGAAACTATGGCAGTATGAAACTGGTTCACAAAGCCTTACCATCATTCTAGGTCCATTAATACCTCAACTGAAGCTTTCATTTGCTCAGAATAAGCCTAACAAAGGCAATTCAGCTTCTGCATTAAAAACACATAAATGCTCCCCAGTATAATGGCATGCTAAACTAAAAGACAGTCCTCCAGGTTTTGCCATTAAATCGTTTACATCATTAGAGAACTATGGCCGCAAGGGTAATTTCTACCTCAGAATATTCTCCCCATGACATATTTCACATTTGAATGAAAGGATCTAATAGATAGCTAATTGCTCAGCTGATGGCCTCGCCATAAAATAGATAATAATCAAAATGTTGGGTGTTCATTTGCAGAATGCCTAATGATAAGCTCCTACTACCAGTCCATTTTCGAGGTTTGCTTTTCCCTCTCAGAGATGTGTTCAATGGGTGCTTACTCTAAAGCTCAGCATGGAAGCACACACCAGAAAAAGAATGGAATGAGATGAATCAGTTGTTGAACATCATTAAGGGATCTGATCATCCAAGGATCATATTGTTATCTTTCAATGATGTTGAAAGAGCTGTAATCTGCACTACTTTTCTCAGTTACAAGTACATCTCCCGAATCATCCTTAACATTTTCAGTAAGTGCATTTCTCAAAACAATTTGTACAAACAGCATCTCATAATAGATCACCTGGAGAAGCCCGTAACTCACTTAAAATACTCAAATGTAGGCTAAATAATGATGTCAATGTATGTCTCAGTTTCACCTAAATGCAGGTCTTTTTGTCATGGTTTGTAACCAAGACAGTCAAAACACCTAGTCAGGCGAGTGATCCGTTCACACGACTGCATTTCTGCTGCTCCGGGGTATAATTGGCAGACAGGAAGAGAGGGATGCCAGTTTGCTTGAACCACAATCTGTCTCAACTGATATCTCCTATCTGCATCAAAACCATCCCATTAACATCCTCAAGACTGCCAAGGTCTCCGCGTCCACCCACTGCTGCATTGGAACAGTTGGTATGGTTCACTGGAGAAGAAGCATTAAGGACGATCTCTCATTTGCGTGAGTTCTTTTTTATCACACCTCAACAGCGATGGTGGGTTTAAATGCTCCTGCCCAGCAACTCATATATATATGAGATATACTCAGCAGTATAGACCTGCATAAGACCTGCAGAAGCGCACAGAAATATCTGTTGTCAATGTCTCTGTTCAAAACAATACTACAAATTACAACCCCTGTTTGTATCCCTGATTGGTGTCTTACAAGCATTTATTGCCCATTTTACAGACGCTTTTATCCAAAGCGACTTACAAGGATGTATACACATTTTTTACATTTACACTGATGGCACACTGCACATTAGGAGCAATTTGGGGTTCAGTGTCTTGCTCAAGGACACTTCGACAGGGAATCGAACTAGTAACCTTCTGATTACTAAACGACTTCTCTACTTCCTGTACCACTGTCGCCCTGTACCACCCAAATCATAATTACCATGCTACGAATAACATACTTGAACATATACACACACCTCAGCATAGACCGTGTATATAAATAGACAGATTATAAATGAAGAATGTTAATGCATGCTTCACTTGATGACGCGAAGGATGAAATGATCTGTGTGTTGCTTGTGTTCGCCCCTGAGGCAAGGTGAGAGTGTTTTACATTGCAACAGCTGTGTCTGACCTCCCATGAGCTCGTCCTGTTGAGAGTGCCCTTGCTCCGTGAGACAGTGAATGAGACTGCAGGCAGCATGGATCTATCTCTCCTCCATTCCCTTCTGTCATGTCCTCTTTCCAGCCTTCCTCTCCTCCCCTCCGTCTCTCCCCCTCTTTCTCTCTCTCTCTCTCTCTGACTACTCCTTCCTCCTCTCGTGGTGCACACATGCCTAGAAGCATGCATTATTTGTAACAGATATCGTTCCCTAATGGTATCTCCCCTCCCTGTGGCAGCCCGTAATGGACCGTTTTTGAGACTCTCTGCATCTTGTTCCCTCCTTTGATAGTGACGGAATGGGGACAGTGTGTCACCTGGGAAGAGATGTGCAGAATGAGGAGCCCCTTCATTTACTTGTCAGAAGGCTGGCATAAGAGGCACTTGACATGGTGTGCATTCTGAAAAACGCTTGTACTGGAAAAAAAAGGAGTATTCCGTCAAATCATGTAATCACATTCTGGCACTTTGAAAGTAGCTCTGTCCTCATACTATCCAGTTATGATTGAGGGATGAATCTGAAAGCTGGTAGAATCACACAGGCTTGTAGACAGGCTTGTAGAGCATCAGCACCATTGGTGGGCTGGTAGTCAAGGAGGAGGCGTGTGGTCCAGAGATGTCCAGACAGACAGAGGTAATCTGTGGGACTCCAGAGTGAGCATGCTGGCTGCACTTCAGAGCTTGTCTCTCTGTGGAACATGGGAAAGCACTTCAAATGGAGCTACATGCCTATGGATTTGCTGGCTGTGTGCAGAGCCGTTTGAAGAGCAAGCAGACGTAATATTTCTATACAATCTGACGTATATTTCATGTAATCTATACATTTACTGGACACACATTTAATTATTCAGTGTATATATATTTACAATAAAGTCACAAAAATACCTGCTCCAAGGTCCTCAGGAGACTGGTTACTACAATGTATCAACTACTATCTATCCCAAATTCTGAAAAGGCATTTAACATTTAACTTTCTACCGAAAAATAAGAAGAGTTTTTTGTGATTAGGTATTATAGTTCAATATTACAATAAACCATCATTATAATTCATTATTCATGATTAATTAGACATTGCTATGGATTCTTGATTCATAATTGATTCTGATCCAAAATAGAGAGCCTGTTGATTAGTTTCCAGCAGTCTGAATTTTTTAGCCTTTTTAGGCTATTTTCCCCATCCATTTAAAATGGAGTCGATGTGAATGCTCCATTGATCATTGCAATGATGTACTGCGTGTGCTTTAGAGAGAAAACCCAACAACTGCTGAACATGTATACTGGAGGAAAGTGATTACTATGCACGTTTGTCTGAGCAGTGCTTTGAGTTGCCTATATTTCATCCCTTCTTCCCCATTAAAAGCTTTCTTTATGGTGTGTCACATATTCTCCTTTCCCTCCTGTGATAGCTGCTGAAATGAATGGTGTTTCATGTTGATAAAATGGGGCCAAGCACAGAGCACTCAGTTCAGCATGAAACTTCATAGGAATAAGCAATCTCTGTTGCCCGCTTGTAGTATACCGTACACAGCTGTTCATTTATCTGGCTGTTATAGACAATTATCAGATACTCATGAAATGGAAATAATGAAGTACTGGCGGTTGTCTTTGAGGGTAGCTTTAATGAAAGCATAAATGCATTGAAATATGAAGGCATAGCTGTCCTCTTGGGTTAAGAACCAAAAAGGTTCTTCCTACCAAGTGCAAAGTCCTGCTAAATTTAAAACAAGTGTGTCTGTATACGTCCAGAATCACAGCCTTATCAGATTTAATAAATTCACCAACTTCACCTAAGAGTCGACTGATGATGATGAACGTGAATGTTATTTATTTGAAGGAACAATTAGTATACCTATCACTTGGATCGAGAATTTGACTGAGTGATAATATTTAGCCTCTATGTATTCCACATTGTAAGTCAATATAGGGACGACAGGAATTATAGAGCACATGAAAAACATTCCTGTATTTACCTCTATCAAAAACCTCCCATTAACACACCGATAAAGCTACAACAGCACCATAGTTTGTGAGAGAGGAGGCACTAAAGGTTAGAGCCAATCAAATAGGGTTTTGTAAAGATTGGGAAAATATGTGTATTGCCACAACCACAAGAACAAATGACACAATGTTCTGGTATACGACACCCAGAGTGATTCCTCCTAGACATAGTAAACACGTCTCCATGTAAAGGAGTGAGGGGTCTAGAAAAGACTCATATTGGCCTTCTAGGAAAATAATGGCTTTTAAAGACTGAAGGGAGGGCTGGATTGTGCACACCGTAAACCCCATTATTCTCCCCAGCACCTAATTCTGGTAATTATTGGCCTGGCGGTCCAGCTCTGTGATGGCTGGAGTTCAGGCGGCGGACATGAAAGCAGTGGCACATGTCCCCAGGCCTCCAGCACTGGCACTGATTGGACTTACTTCCGCTTCACACCCTCTGTTTCTGCCCAAATGCGATCTTTCCATATACTTAATGTACCATTTACACTGTCACAATAACAACAAACCAGTAGGGCCTGGATGGAGATTTGGGCTCGGAACTCATTTACTGTGACATCGAGTGCTTTGTGAAGGACACTCTAAATTCCGATGGCTTGCTGAGGGAGAGAGGACGCCGAGGCTGAAATGGAGGAAGAGTGTGTGAGAGAGCGAAAGAGAGAAGTCCTGGCCGGGAGAAGCTCTAATCTCACGTCTGACTGAGGGGGGGTTCAGAGCTGGTCCCCCCGCTGGCCTGGGCTTCTAATCCCCCCCTCTGCGATGGTTAAGGGGAGGGTGGATAGAGGGCGAGTGTGTGTGTGTGTGTGTGGATGTGTGTGTGTGCTTGTGTGCAGAGGTATTGACAATATTTATATCTATATAGTATGTGTATATATGTGTGTGGAGGGGGAGAAAGCGTTTGTAAGTGTAAATATATATTTATATATGCAATTTGATTGATTCTGTATAAGTGTACACTGTGTGTGTGTGTGTGTGTGTGTGTGTTTGAATGTGTATAAGGTCTATGTTTAGGTTGTGTGTGTGTGTGTCTGAGGTGAATGTGTGTGTGCCTGTTCACCGTCTGCATCAGCTCAAAGAGCAGAGCCCAATCAGGCAGTGGACTCTACAGACATCCAGCCTCTCTCCAAAGGCTCTCCCCACCACCACTCACCCCTCACCCCTCCTGCACCTCTCAGTGAGCACAGCGAGGGCCAATGGTGTGTGAAAGGTCTGCTGGGGTGGGGAGGTGGGAGTGGGTCTTAAGACAGGCTCTGCCATGGATCCAGAGATAATGGTACACAAACAGCATAAAATGCACCATATGTGTCTAGAGAACGAGGAGATCTGAAGACACATCCTGTTCCCTTTCAACCAATACAGAACATTTATAATCATTTCAGAGCTGTGAGAAACACATATAGCCGCCTTGAAAAGCGTTTAATGACCTGTCAAATATTCAAGCTAGTCTTCTCACTGAAGATTCACTCGTGTATGTTACAGTTGCTGGATAGGAATTCACTAAGGCATTAAATTAATCATTTGATTGGTGGACCACAAATAATAGCCACACTGATTCACTTGGCTGTGTATATTTTTGTGTATAGTGTTGGCATATGTTTTATACAACTACAAGTCTTTGATATGTTTTGATGTCAAACTACATCTGATTTGGTTCAGGGTATTCCCCCAAGCACTGTCGCCTGAGAAACAGAGCCTTACATCAAAAAAAGATCTCAGTTTGCAGATGGCCAAAAGAGTACAGCGAGGAACTGTAGAAGGCTCTCTGTAAATGATATTGCCATTTGTGATTCCCCAAAATGAAGGATCATTTTTTACCAAATATATCTTTCCATTTTAATACGCTTTACTCACTGGCTTGGGTCTCTGGTGCTTCTGGGTACAAGATGCTTTTACCACTCATATGATAACTGCGTATTAATAATTCATTCCTACTTCTTTCTCTGGTGTCCATGAAAATACATTAAAGACTCCCACCCATCCTAACCTGCTCCTGTGAAAAGCTCTCAATGGTTACACCGAGCAAGGTCAAGTGTGTTTTAACAACAGTTTGTTTGCACGTGTCTCAGTCACTGTAAAAATAAAAACAAACGTAAGGCTCATACATTTGAAATAAATGGCAAGAAGATATGTGAAAGGACACCATCTTAATGCCTCTCTTCGAGTTTGAGAAGCGACTTCAAAGTATGTCTGTGTGTCATTCAAATAGGCACCATCAGCGTCCTGTTGGACCTTGGCCTTGCTGGCTGTGCCCTGCGCCATGAGGGACAGCAGCAGAGGAGAGGGGGGGAGTAGTGAGCGGAGGAGAGTGGCGGGAGCCTGGCCCTCCTTCCAGTGGTCCAGAGGCTGGGTGCCGGCCTGTGATCAGAGGGCTAATCAAACAGCAGACGGAGAGCAGGGCCCTCAGATGGAACGTCATGAATAATGCACACGGCTGACAGGCTTCCCGAGACAGAGGGGACACTGCCACAAGCCACAGAGGAGAAGGAGGAGGATGGATTCTTTTACCTGCGCCACAGGGGACCACACCCAGCACAGGACAAGGGCAATGGAGAGAGAGAGAGAGAGAGAGAGAGAGCTGATGCTGTAGCTGATGGACTCCTTCCCCGTAATGACAATCCATACTTTTAAAAAGTATGTTAACCACTACCCCAGGCTGATATTCAATCGATTTCCTGCATTTACTGTGTCGGCTGCACAAGAGAGAGAGAGAAAGCGAGCCAAAACAGGGCCCTGAAACACCCTGGAGATGCCATGTGATTAGCTGTTGGAGCCACACTACTGAGCCAGGCAATATCAGCACCTTGGAGAGTGACACATCAGGCACGTTTCAAATGGCTTCCAGGGGAAATTCACAGATGGCATCAGACCACTTTATTTCAGCACGGGCTCACTGGTCTCCACAGGTTACGTGGGTGCGTTTAATGAAATATTCAGCAGGTTTATTTATCCGACTGAGAGCAGTGGGACACGGGCAGAATGAAAGGGGCTCGTTGTGTGTTTGGCCTCCCTGTGGCCTCGCGGCATCAGCGGCATGTCGAGCACACATCTTTGCGCAAACACTATTAATTGCTGCGGCAAACAGAGAGCATGCCCAAGAGGCTGAGAAACAAAAGACGGGAGAGCGGGGAGAGCTGCAGAGCCCAGCAGACATGGGAAGAGGAAGAGGAAGAGGCTGGGATAGAGGAGGTGCACGGCTCTGATACATTAGGCAATTATTTATACTAGCCTGAGAGAGAGAGAGGGAGAGAGAGAGAGACAGAGAGAGAGAGAGAGAGAGAGAGAGATTACAGGGCGGAAGAAATTACCACCAAAGTGGTCATGTAAATCTAGGCTTTAAAGAGAGAGAGAGAGAGAGAGAGAGAGAGAGAGTATTGGGGCTTGTGTTTGTATGTGTCCTCGATGTGATCAGGCAGAGGTGTGTTGTCAGTGGCGGCTGTCAGTGGCTGTCAGTGGCGGCTTCCTGATGATTCTCGTCAGGGCCACCTATCTGGGGTCAGTGGGCCTGACTGACTGACTGACTGACTGAGGTGTAATCACTCTGGGCTGACTGACTGACGGACTGACTGATTGACTGACTGACGGACAGAGGTGTAATCACTCTAGGCTGACTGACTGACGGACTGACTGACGGACAGAGGTGTAATCACTCTAGGCTGACTGACTGACGGACTGACTGACGGACAGAGGTGTAATCACTCTAGGCTGACTGACTGACTGACGGACTGAGGTGTAATCACTCTAGACTGACTGACTGACTGACGGACAGAGGTGTAATCACTCTAGGCTAATCCCACACACCTCCTCCAAACATACTCACTTCGTTTCAGGTTTCACTCCAGGCAATCAGCTGCTCTGAACACACTCACACTCACAGACACACACACACACACACACACACCCTCACCCTAACACTCACACTCCCCCCCCCCCCCCCCCCCCCCTCCACACACACACACACACACACACTCACACACACACAAAAATAAAATTGCCAATGTCTGCTCCTCGACCAGCACGCCCACCTGCCTTCAGTGGCCATGTGGTCTCCCACCCTGCACTCCTCCCTGGGAGGCCGGGCAGCTCACCGGTGCTGAGAGAGTGAAAACAGCAGGTTGGCTGGAGGTTGTTTGTGCCGTGACTACCCCCGTCAAAGAGCAGCACAGCCTCTGCTTTTATTTCCACAAGACAACGACAGCTTGTCTGGAGTAAACTCCTGCTCAGGAGGACGCATCCACGGAACGCCAGGAAAACCATCATGAAAGATTTACTCCTGCAGGCCCGATCATGTCCAGAGATTTATGCCGGCTCATTTCAATAATTAAGAAAGAAAGTTATTATCAAGTCTCTCATGAATCCGTAAGGGTTTGATGGTGGAGCCTTTGGATACTTTTAGAATGCTCCAAGCACGGTGGGGAGTTCTCCGACTTACTTAGCGAGAAATGCAAAACCACTTTATCTGCATGGCTGAGGCTCAGGTTTATGGCTGACAAACAGTGCTTTAAAAGCCATGTAATTAAATCACCATAGCATGACACCTCCAGCTTCCATTAAACATCACTGTTCCACCCTGCTTGCTTAGAGCTGAGCGCCGGCTTGAGTTTTTTTCCTAAAGCAAATGAAGGCTTCAGCCAGTAATAAAAGTGAACAGATAGCATCAGATGGGGAGTTGTGAGTCAAACGCCCTGCCCGAATGGATCCTGGCCACTTGTAAATTTGCTAGATATCTGAGTAGTGCTTGTAAATACACGAATGGACAATATACTTGGTTTATCACATTTCCAATGCAGATGTATTTAACACTTTAGAGATGCATTCAGATGCCTAGAGCGATGTGATGTATGTTGCTTATAAGACGAGAATCAAGGCAACCGACAGGGGAGTGAGCCTTTTTAGAGACTGACAGATGGAAGCCAAGGCAGAACTGTTTGATGAGGGTTATTCAAAGAGCTCCATTTGTTTGTGCGGAGGTCTTTTCTTTGTAAGTCACAATATCTCCTCAACTGAAGATCTCATCCCGCAAAGCAGTCTTTTGAATAGACTTAAAATACTTGTGTAAAAAATGTGAATCACAGTTGTTGCTCTCCTGTGCAACATTCTGTAACTAACGCACCCTGACAGACAAACATAACCTTTTCCTAAAAAAGATTCGAGCGATTAAAGGATCCTTACAGTTTTCATTTTAATGGATGCTTGTTGCATTCACTCTCTTGTCATTCCAATTCAAGTGCCTTCAAATTACAAACAAATTGGTTCAATATTTGTCAAGACATCCGAGGCATTTGCACAAGTATCTCGATTTAAATCAAGTGCATGAATACCATTACAAATCTGTGGCTAAAGACATGCCTGAAATACCCATCATAGTCTACTAATACTGAGTGTTCTCCAAATGAACTGCCTTCACATTTCAGTTTAAATCTTCCAGTGGATTCTCACAGTAAAGGAGAATATTTATCTGAACAATAACACAATAGGATGTTTGAGAACAAATCAATTAGCTTAACATGAGAGATCTGTTCTGTTTTTAGGCCTCTTTTCATTTGTTAAAATCAATATGCCAAGCTACCTGCCACTTACTTTAATGCCACAGCATTTGTGCCCTATTTGAATGACAACGAAACCCCCAGTCTCAAAGTCACCTGAAATGTCTCTTTCATGCAAAACCATTTTTACCCTCAGGTCTTACATGAAATAGAAGGAGAATAAAAACCCCATGGAAATGTCTCTGAATACCTTTTATTGTTTTTCATTTCGGCCTTTTTCCTCTCTGCTGGCATGCCATTGAGAGAGGACTGCAAATGATTAGAGCCACCTGAATTCCGAACAGTGGACTCATTTAAGCCAGTTAATGATCAGTACCCACAGGCGGAGCTTTCAGAGTGAATGGGAACGAACCAATGGAGATTATCCTTTTAGGGGGCAGCCTGGCTATTTGACTTACATAAGGTCCATGGAACAATGGTTAAAGTGGTGGGGGGGGGGGGATTCTAATTGTTTAAAGTTACAGCGACATCCATAGACACAGGGCACAACCATCACAGCACGTCCTTCCACCACGGTTGGGGGGTGGGGGTGGTAGTCTTTAAGTCTCAGCGTCAAGCCGAGGGAAAGAAACATGACAGCAAAATATAAATTCCCTAACAGTGTGTTCATAATAATGCGGTTAAACCACAACACAGTTTACTTGCATCGCAGTGAAATGCATCACCTCTATTAGGAGCTACTGTTGCTAGACACGACACCTCATTGTTGGGGATGTCTGACCCCTCTTCACGGCCATGGATGTGGTTTGTAACTGGTTACTGCTGAAATTACTGATGCCACAAAGTATTTCCAAGCTGACTCAAGACACAAGTGGATGGGATTGGACACCCCTACATGAGCCTTCTTCCTGATGAGATTCACTGGGGCTTGTGCTAAAATGCTCACAAGGTTTGGAGACCAAAGCGGAGCCTTTAAAGAGAGCATTGCAGTGGAAGATCACAGTGTCACTGATAACAAGCACGAGGTCGAGGCCCTGGTGTAATGGCGATGTTATTGATGTTGCGGTATGCTGTTCGGTTACAGAGGTAAGTCATTTAACCCTCTCTGCGCGCTTGTCTCACAAACGGTGCGGAATTGAAAAACCGTGCGAGGAGTCCAGGAGGATCTGATTGAGACAAACAGATCTGGTTCCAAGGTGATTGGTGACACTCCCTTTGATGAATCTTGCCGTTCTCAAAGCCTCTTTCTGCGTGCTCAATTATTTAGGCCTCTTACACAGAATGGCGATGGCTTCTCCTCTCCCACACGCATGACAATGAAGATTCCAACACGCAGGAGTGAGTGACACAAATTCATATATAATAACCTCCAATAAGCTTTCTGGCCACTGTTTAACCCAGACTTCACCTCTTTATCTGACATCCTCCCTTGCCTGTTGTCTCCCCGTCAAGCCCTTCTGTGGCTCTGATGTTGAACAGCATCATAAGCACATGAACAGAGAACACCTCAGGGCACCCATGCTGGAGCCTCGATCATGGAGCCCACTGAAAGGGCTTCCTGGGACGACAGCAGCTATTCCAGCCTGCTGTCTACTCAGATAGGGAAGCTGAGCGCCTCCGCTGCCTCAGCCTGGTTTGACAGTGATAGCAGTGAAGATCTCTCCCCTCTGCAGTTAAATTATTGAGACTACAAGAGCCAGGTTGTATCAAGAGGGAAGCCAATACCGCACCCACTTTAAAAAACGGAGAGTCTGCAGTTAATCTATGTGATTACAGCGACGGCCCTATTTCCAGATAAATGACACATTCAATGAATGCACTTCTGAGAGGACCGAAGTGAGAAATATACTGCGACCACAATAGCTCTTTCTCTTTTTCACTGGCTTTTTCTGTGATCAGCTATCACAGGGCAGAGTGAAGGGCGAGTGAATAGAGCTTGTTGGTACAGTGAGGCGGCGTCTCTTGCAGAGATGTCTGGGCACCGCGGCAGAATGGATGAGGGAGCGCTAATAACTCTGACCTATTACTACAATCATTACTCTTCCGTCCCCGTGGAACAGCGGGCCAGCCGCCATCTGCGGGCCGTCCTCATTCTCATCCCCCCAGAGCGGCACGGCGTTCTGGGGGGAGTAGGGGAGGTCCCCGCCGGCCTCATCCTGTCCCCGTCCAGTGCCACCGCTGGATGACAAGCCCCTGTCATGTATCCCCGGGTGGATCTGGTAATTGATGTCAGTGTGTGGCTCCGTCTGCGTGTCTGTCTGCGGGGGCCACACGGAGCTCAAGGCCCTGAATGATCGCTCGCTCTGATTGAGGCCGGCTCCTGCGTGGGTTTGCGGGATGCATGCTTAATTAGGGAGAGCGTTGGCTTTCCTCAGTCTGAGATAGAAAAATTGTGTTTGTATGTGTGTGTATGTTTGTTGGTGTATGCATACATGTGAGAGTGTGTGTGTGTGTGTTTGTTGGTGTATGCATAAGTGTGAGAGTGTGTGCGTGTGTGTGTTTGTTGGTGTATGCATAAATGTTCGTGTGTGTGTGTGTGTGTTTGTTGGTGTATGCATAAATGTGAGTGTGTGTGTGTGTTTGTGCATGCATAAGTGTGTGTGTGTGTGTGTGTGTGTGTGTGTATGTGTGTGTCCTTGTCCTCTCCTCATTGCCCTCCTACAATAGGAGCATGAGGCATTCCTCAGTTTTGGGGTGTTCTATCTCTTCATCTGGCATGCCTTCACAGGGGCCGGTCATGCTGTGGCTGTGTGCTGCAATTCAGTAGAGGACGTCATGCGTCTCTCAGTAGGCACACACACACACACACACACACACACACACACACACACACACACACAATGCAGAGCGTTAGGAGAGAGGAGGTAAGCAGACATCGGATTGTACCCTGGCATGTGCTCCTCTGCCTGTGTCTGCCCCTGTGGTGCGGGCACACTACTGCCCCAGTGAGTAATGCACGGGGCCTGGGCAAGGCCAGCTGGAGAGGGCAGGGGCAGTGGAGAGCGTCTCGCTCCTCTGGGCTCTGAGAGCTGGTCAATGAGCTGCCATCTATCTACAGTCAGGAGCCAAATGAAAATGAGCAAGCTAACTAACTTAATGTGTTGAACTCAATTTATAATATCACATTCATATATCCCAGATCAACAGTATGATGTATGGTGTTCATATTTTTCTGTGTACTGGTTCAGTCTAAAATGTTGCAACAAAAATATTGCACATTTAATTATGTGCTAGGGCAAAATGGAAATGAAAAGGAAGGCTATGGATTTCATTTAATTCATTTTTCACTAAGTGTACACTTAAACCGGCACTGTTTTTTTCTTAAACACACCAAAGACCATTACATTTCTAGAAATGGAAGGCTGAAATTGTGGCTAAATTTAGGTATGCATTCACTAGCTGAACATTTGAATGCTAAATCGCACAACATACCAATGAAAGCGTGGCCATCCTCATTGCACTAGACAAAAATGGTTAGTCTGCAATCACTACAGAAAATGACAATACCATCTTAAACACCAATGTAAGTACAGTTTATGTAACATTTTGACTTGCTTGTTTTCATTTAAATGCACCGTTCTCTATGCCTATTTTTTTTTTTTGGTCAAGATATGTGTGCTTATCGTATAATTCTCTCCCAGAGGGATTTCATTAGAGCACACAGACCATTCTTATGCACCCTATGTCCTGGCCCAAGATTAATTCAGTAAAGCAGCATATCACTTAGCCCTGACCTAAATCCTGACAAGAATTAATACCCTATACACTGTTTCCTCAGATTGCTTGAAAGAAAGGAACCACCTGTTCCAGTGTTTTGCCAGTAAAGAGTGTGCTGTGTGTGACCCATTTTATTCAAAAGAATGAACACACACACACACACTCTCCTGCACACAGATGCACCCTCACTCGCACTCCTTCACACACACACACACACACACACACACACACACACACACAGACACACACACACACACACACACACACACACACACACTGTTAGAGGCAGCTGTAAACCACAGCTCACATTGTTAGCGAGAGACACAGCAGGCCTAATATCTCAGACACAGACTATCTCTCCAATTTCCACCCCGGCTCAAAACACCAGGCTTCCCCAAGCTGCACTTTGCCACGTATTAAGTAT